>NC_081404.1:8604793-8641606 GCF_030684315.1 Stegostoma tigrinum | reverse complement strand
GGCCAAGCAGCATCTTAGGAGCACAAAAACTGACGTTTTGGGCCTCGACCCTTCATCACATTGATACCATTGGGCTGCAGGGTTCCCAAGCGGAATGAGGTGCTGTTCCTGCAGCCTTCGGGTAGCACTGTTGTGGCTCTGCAGGAGGGCCAGGATGGACGTGTCCTTTGAACAGGAGGGGTAGTTTAAATGGTGTGCGACTGGGAGGTGCAGTTGTTTAGTGCGAACCGAGTGTAGGTGTTCTGCAAAGCAGTCCCCAAGCCTTCATCCACTTCACCAACACCTTCGACCCCATCATTCACCTAGACCCTGATGAAGGGTCCAAACAGAGACACGCACGAGAATTCCTAGAAGCATGGCATTCCAACCGCAACTCCATCAGCAAACACATGGGCTCCAAATCAATCTACCATCCCCTGAGAAAAAGAACAGGAAATGACATCACCAACCCAAGGAAACCTAAACAGATAAATAGAAAGCGGGACATAACACCAGTGCTTTGGAGGCTCACTGATGATGTTACCTAGAATGGTAATGAAACGTCTGAAAACTAACCTTCCAGCTCAGCGAGCAAACTCACATCCAGAACCTCAACCTGAGCTACAAATCTTCTCAAAACTCGCTAGGAGGTAGGACAGCTCAAGTGTGTGACAAATAAAATATGCAACATCCTGGACCTCATGAATAGAAGCATGGAATTTAGAGCAAGGAGACGTTTAAAACACAAGCTTGGCCTCACCTTAAGTAGTTTGTCCAGTTCTGGGCACCACAGTATAGGAAGGATGCAAAGGAAATGGAATGCAGAAAAGATTCAACAAGGTCTCACAGATGAGGAACAGTTACGGAAGTTAGCCAAGTTGGGAGTGACATCTTGAAGACATGGTTGAGAGGAAATTAGATAGACGTATTCAAAAATCAAGACAGGACTGGGGAGAGTTGGTCAGCAGAAATTGTTCTCAAAGGAAGGATCGAGAACTAGAAGGCACATTTAAAGGTGATTAGCAAAAGAAGCAATGGCAACACGATGAGCAACTTTTTCATACTGCAAATGGTTAGGATTCATGGTAGATCAAAGGTTAAGAACAACTGGATTATCCGTAAAAAACAGAATGTGCTGGATTATGGGGAGAAGTTGGGGGAAGTGGCACTGTGTCCTATGCGGAGAGCCAACACAGACAAAAATGGGCCAAGTTGTCTCCTCCTAAGCTGTAACAATCCCAAGATTCTGAAAAGACAAGTTACTGTAGTGGACTAGATCAAAGTACAAGCCCAGGGACAAGAAAGCAAAAGTTGAGATATTAATCCAAGAAACCTTTTACTAATACCAATTCAAAAAAGAAGTTTAAAAAAAATGGGAACCATAGATTCATCAAATGTTGTTAATTCCAATGAAAGGATATCATCAGGAACCAGAGCTAAGACCTTCTGCCAAGTTTCCTTACAGCCAAAGAGGTCTTGTTTGTTCAGAGCATAGTCTTCAAAATACCTATCAATCACTGTGATAGATTCCCTACAAATGGAGCAAGAACCATATAGTTAGCCGATTGTTTATCATCAATAAATCACTCCACTCTCTAGATCACTCTGCGTCACAAGCAGAAAATTACCTATGCAGATCTGAGCTTCCAGAGTGTCAAAGCACCAAGTTCAGCACAATGCTAATCATTAACTACTTTAGTCAGAACCGTAAATTAGATTCAGCATACAAACCCATTAATCTAACCTGTGCTCCTTACAAACGTGATTTCACTCATTTAATCGCAAGCATTAATAGAACACATGCTTTACAAAGCCTCTGACTTAACGAGCAATACTGCTTGCAGTGTATAACATAAGCTTTGTGTGTGCAAAAAGTCCAAGAAAACAAAAACAAGGGTGGGAGCCACAACACCCAGTCTCATAATTACCACAAAATTAGTCTTGAATAAGTGTGACAATGGGATTCTCCAGCATCTGCAGTTCCAAGATAATAAAATGTGAGGCTGGATGAACACAGCAGGCCAAGCAGCATCTCAGGAGCACAAAAGCTGACGTTTCAGGCCTAGACCCTTCAGAGAGGGGGATGGGGTGAGGGTTCTGGAATAAATGGGGAGAGAGGGGGAGGCGGACCGAAGATGGAGAGAAAAGAAGATAGGTGGAGAGGGTATAGGTAGGGAGGGGATAGGTCAGTCCAGGGAAGACGGACAGGTCAAGGAGGCGGGGTGAGGTGGTAGGTAGGAAATGGAGGTGCGGCTTGGGGTGGGAGGAAGGGATGGGTGAGGGGAAGAACAGGTTAGGGAAGCCGAGACAGGCTGGGCTGGTTTTGGGATGCGGGGGGGGGGGGGGGGGGGGGATTTTGAAGCTTGTGAAGTCCACGTCGATGCCATTGGGCTGCAGGGTTCCCAAGTGGAATATGAGTTGCTGTTCCTGCAACCTTCGGGTGGCATCATTGTGGAACTGCAGGAGGTGGAACTGCAGGAGGCCCATGATGGACATGTCATCCGAGGAATGGAAGGGCGAGTTGAAATGGTTCGCGACTGGGAGGTGCAGTTGTTTGTTGCGAACCGAGTGGAGGTGTTCTGCAAAGCAGTCCCCAAGCCTCCGCTTGGTTTCCCCGATTGTACAGGAAGCCACACCAGGTGCAATGGATACAATATACCACATTGGCAGATGTGCAGGTGAACATCTGCTTGATATGGAAGGTCATCTTGGGGCCTGAGTGATCAACTACAGATGGACATATTCAAACGTCTTATAAAGACTTGCATTTATACAGCACCTCTCAACCTCAACACATCCAAAATGCTTCACCGCCAATGGAGTATTTTTCAGTAGACACGGCAACAACGCAAGGAAATCCAGAAGCCAAATTTGTACAAGACAGGAGTCCACAAACACCAATGAGATAATGATCAAATCTGTTTCTCTCATGTTGACTTTCAGGAAAAGTATTGGCAAGGTCACCAAGGATAAACTTAATTGCTCTTTTTTGGTTAGTGCCATCAGGTCTGTTGCATCCACTCAAGAGGGCAGTTTCAATGTTTTCATCTCAAAGAAATTACCTCCAATAATGTAGCTAAGATTGTAATATCACTTAATTAGTGATTCAAATATCACTTAAACACACGACCAGGAAAGAATGAGGTAAGACATAGTTTGATTGTTTTATGGATTAAAGGTAGTGTCTTATAGTGACATGCAACAAAGCCATTTTTAAACTCCAGTGTACTCACTGAATAGAAGGATGAATGGGACTATTCAGATGTACTTTCTTGATTGTATCTGTTCCACCCTGTAAAACAGCCAGTGACATTTGGCATTACAAAACAGATGGCAGAATGGGGACATGCTATCTTTTCTCTAAAAGAGTAATTAATCTCATGGCTTAGAAGATACCTACCTTAACTACACTCAGGTACTCTGCAACAGCAGACCGAGCTGCCTGGGAAAGCTTCCGTGCATTCTCATCACAGACCCAGCAATGGACCCCTCTTCGGCCAGAGTATACCCAGAGCCGGTGTTGAAACCCAAAGTCCTCTGTGACGCAAACAAAGAAAACCTGCATTATATAGAATGTTGAGTACCTGTGAAATTTAATTTCAGAGCACATGCATCACTGCATTTCTATTACTCAAGTAATACCATTCTACTTTCCTTCAAGAGCAGTATTGTACATTGGATCCAATCTATTGTGTGATCCATATCAAGTTATTCTGAACAGGACACTTGTTGCTGGTGGTCATTCATAATCTCAGCATCCAGGAAAGCACTACATTGAGACTTCCACATAGGAAGAGACAAGTTATTCCAACAACTTCACGTAGAGCCTAGTCAGAACGAGACAACATGACAGTCATATCTCTCAACTTCAGGAAAACAATAAAGATAATTATACAGGTGGCCAACCCACTTCTGGGATGGCTTTTCCTTAAAGAAAAAAAAAATTCTTTCACAGGATGCGGGCATCTCTGCCGATCCCTAATTGCCGAGAGGACAGTTGAGAGACAATCATGTTGCTGTGGGTCTGAAGTCACATGTAGGCCAGACCAGGTAATGATGGCAGTTTTCTCCCTGAAAGGATGTTACTGAACCAGATGGATCTTTCCTGACAACTGACAATGGATTCACATGGACCAGACAAACCAAAGACTCAATCTACCCTCAGGTTGACTCAGTTTAGTTCAAGCAGCAGTCAGCATGTTACATCTAACCTTAAATGCTCTGGGAGAAAACAACATTAAAGAATGCAAAAGAGTTCAGGTTTCCAAACATTACTCTTGAACTCCTCTGGAACATGAGATGCATGGTCCATTAACTCACAGACACATGCTCAAGAACAAAGACAGATAAGCCAAGAGTCAAAAGGTTGTAGCACACTGTGGAACCATAGCTCGGAACAAATCAGTACTTTTAGCAGAATTGAGGAAAGGCAGAATTACTGGAGGGGAAAAATACAATGCAATTTTACCTTCCAAAGCTCTGTCCAGAATCTTGATAGCAATGGTCATTAGTGTCCAGCACTTGTGGCAAATATCTGCAGAGCTAAAAAAAATACAAATAACTCAACAGAATTCTTCTGAATAATTTTGGATACTGTCATTAAAAATATACAGGCTTTGACTGTTATCTACATGTGATATTCAAAAGGTAATATGTAAGAGTAACAAGCCCAGAGAACCCTGGATGTCTTGGAATATTCAGCTCTGGAGGCAAAAATAAAGACTTTTAGTAGATACATAGGAAAGCAAACCAATGAAGGCCCTGCGTGTACATATCACGCAGGGGGAACATCATAAAGCAATTGGGAGAGCCAAGAGGGGAGCATGGAAAACATGGATGGGTAAAATTAGGGAGAATCCCAAGAAATTCTAAGTACATTCAGGAGAAGAGGATAATTCAAGAACAAGGAGGGCCCCTTAGGGACCAAGAAGACAACCTGTGTGTGCATCCAGAGGACATTGGTGGGGTGTTAAATGAGTACTTCTTATCTGTCCTCACTCAGGACGAGGGTAGAGGTACAGAATTTCAGAAAAGGAACCGAGAGGCTCTTCAGCAGGTTGGCATAGGGCATGAGGAGATATTGGAGGTTTTGATGAGCTTAAAAGTGGACAAAACCCCAGGTTTGGATGAATTGTATCCTGGGCTGCTGTGGGAGAGGAGGGAGAAAATTACAAGGGCTCTGACCTAAACCTTTAATTCCTCTCTGGCCTCAGGGAAGTGCCAGAGGACTGGAGGACAGCTAACGCAGTTCCACTTTTCAAAAAAAGGGGCCATAGAAATAAACCAAGGAATTACAGACCAGTGGGCTCACATCAGCAGTAGGGAAAATATTTGAGAGGATTCTGAAGGAGAAAATTAATCTCCACCCAGAGGCAAGGATTGCTCAGGGATAATCAACATGGCTTTGTCAGAGGAAGGCCATTTCCACAAATCTGATTGAATTTCTCAAAAAAAAAGTGACCAGATATTTAGGTGAGGATAGTGCATTTGATGTCGTTTATAAAGATTTCAGCGTAGCTTTTGACAAGGTCCCACATGGGAGGAGAAGCAGAAGAAGAATAATAAAATAAAAGCACATGGCATCCAGGGTAACTAGGCAATTTGGATCCAAAATTGGCTTAGTCATAGGTGGTGGTAGAAGTTGTTTGCGTGACGAGAGTTGGTTTCCAGTAGTGTACCATTAGGATCAGTGCTAGATCCCTTATCATTCAGAGGATGTTTGAGGAGCAAATAAGTAAATTTGCAGATGACAAAGATTGGCTGGGTAGTTATTAGTGAGCGAGGTAGTCTCAGGTTACAGGTAGATATAGACAGGTTGGTTTGATGGTACATCAGTGGCAGATAGAATTTAACCCTGAAAAAATGACAGGAAATGTATTTTGGAAGAACAAACAAGACAAGGGACACCACGAATGGCAGGACACCACAAAGCACAGAGGAAGGGATCTTGGGGTACTTCCCCAGATCCCTGAAGACAGAACAGGTTAACACACAACACATGCATGCCTTTTATCAGCTAGAGCATAGATTATAAGATCAGGGACGTTACGTTGCAGCTGTACAAAAAAAAAACAAACCACTTTGTTTCAGCCACAGCTGGAGAGCTGTGTGTAGTTCCGGTTGTCTCACTACAGGCTGTGATTACACCGGGTAGGGATGCAGAGGAGATTCACCAGGATGGTGCCTGAATGCAGCATTTTAGCGAGAAAGAGGGTGGATAAGTTGGGTTGTTTTCTTTAGAGCAGAGAAACTCGAGGGGTGACCTGATCGAGGTACACATGATTGAGGGGCATGGACAGGGTGACCAGAAAGCAGCCGTTCCCCTTAGTTGAAGGGGCAATAACAAAGGACCATAAAACTAAGGTGAAGGACATGAAGTTTAAAGTGGATTTTAGGAAACCTTTTTCACCCAAAAGGGTAGTGGGAGTCTGGAATGCACTGCCTGGCAGGGTAGCAGAGCTGATAACCTTCAAGAAGTATTAGATAAATCACTCCAACGTCGTAACATTCAAAAGGATACGGGTCAAGGGCCAGAAAGTGAGGCTAGTGTAGATAGGTCAGTACGGACTCAGTGGGACAAAAGGGCCTCTTCTGAGCTGTATGACTCAATGATATTAAGGAGCAGCAAACTTTGACAAACTAACATGTCAGTCTTCTTTCCCACTCCTTAAAAGAAAGGTGTAACAATTTTTTTGGAATAACTTTTATAAACTGAATTTTTTCCTTGAACCATAAACAAGTTAACCAATGGAAAATCTAAGCCAAAATCTTGTAAGATGGAACTCAAAGCTCCAATTAACAAGTTGGTTTCTAACATTTCAAACAAATTGAGAGCTGAGCTGTGTATACATCTTCCAAATACCTGCATAATGCTCATTTCTGCATCTTCAATTCTGATGAAACCACAGGATAATTGAAAATCTAACACAAGTTCCTGCTGTCACTGAAGTTACATAGCTCACGGTGAACCTTTAAGTTCCTGGTTGAACATATTTGTCTCGCACAAAAACAGTATTTGTAATTTTAATCATTTCACACTAACTCCGTTGCATTCTTCATACATTGAAGTGTCTCAACATCCTTAGTTGACAGTTTCACTGTCTGGATAAGGGAGCTGCTTTTCGCAGTGTTGGTGCTCTTTTGCAACCCAAATTGCTTCAAGTGTGAAAAATGTAAAAATTTCTTCCCCCTCACCCCTCAGTTCTGACAGAAAGTAGTAATTAACTCAAAACTGTATCTCTGCTTTGTTTCTCTCAGATGCTGCCAGATCTGCTGATTATTGCCAACACCTTAGCAACTCTGGTTTAGCACCTCTTACCCAGATTTTAATAAAAATTCAACATACCTGCAACAGGTTCGAACATCATCATAGTCTGTCATGTCAATATCAAAAACCAGCTCTTTACTCTCAGCATGGAAGGTTCCTGACTTCATAGAATTGTGTTGGCTAGGCTACAAAAGAAACACTTGACTTATGAATTGATAGCAAGATTCCCACACAATGTCATTAAATTTTATGTCTCTTCCCTTCATCTGGAATTTTTAACTTTTTTTTGTGACTATGACACAAAATGACTCTGACCAATTTGCCATTATTAACAACCGATTCTTTGGAGCTTTTCCAATCTGTTTTATTCTGCAGCTACATTGGACAAACATTGACAGAAATATATCTAACATTGTATTCAAGGAACCAAAATCAGTATTTCCCTGGACAATTTTTTCTCCCTTTTGCCAGGGACAATGAAGGCTACTGCAGTTCATAATCCATTAACCAGGATACAGTTAACTAAATTTTTTGATAATATACTAGTAAATTCATCTGTCACAAAGCAATGAACTTCAGTGCAGTGCAGATGTATTAAGTTTTCATCTTAAGCATCTACATTACTGGTTACCCCGTAGGCTGTGCTACACTAAATACTTTCAATGCTCCAATGTTATCAGAGATGCATTGGTACTATTTAAGTGCATACACCAAATTCTCATTATCTGCTGAGGATGGAGACACAGACTTCCTGCAGATATTGTCCCCATGTAACTTTCCTACATACCACAAAGGACCAGACAATCAAACCAGTCAGTGAGAGAAAAAGAAATGGGCTCTGGTGCTGACCGCACAAGCAGCGGGGATCACGAGGAATGAATGTGCTGCCGTGAGATTTAGAGGTCTTGTGGGGTAGCAGGTAGCATTCCTACCTCAGAATTAGAACGCCTATGCACAACTCGATGGCCAAGGAAAGAGCACTCATTACAGCCAAAAAAAGTGGTTTTTAAGTTATTATTTGTTCAATGGATGTAATCACCAGCCAGGTCAGCCTTTATTACCCATCCCAGATGTTCTTGATCTGTCAATCCTAGATTGGTGGTGTTCAGCTAGTAAATATCAACCTGCAAATTGTTCCAACGCATACCAACAGCAGTTAGTAACATTAACCATTGGATGGCAAGAATTCTGGTGCCTCTACCAATATTATTCATAGCTCCAGACCATGTAAAACATGCACATTGCCAGTCACTCACACTAAGTGACTTGGAAGACCTCTTGAGCTGGCCATTATTGAAAATCATTCAAAAGGTTTTCAACACTTTCCTTGGTTCACAACACTACAGGTGCTCAGTTAGTTAGTATAAAATGAACACCGATCAAAGGTCACAGACCAGGAATATTAATTATCTTCTTTCGCACCACAGATGCTGCCAAACATACCAAATATTTCCAACACATGTCTTTTATCCATAAAAATTAACACCAATTCCTAGGATATAACTTTTTATTTTTTTTTAAATTTGTAGATTATGTTAGCTTCCTATTCAGCATTTATGACTGGAGCCATCTGAAGTATCAAATATATAAAAGTTACCTTGTTTGAGTAAACAGCTCCAATGTCAATCTTATAAGGAGCCATTTTCTGCATTTCTTTCTCCAGGTCATTTTGATTATTGAAGGACAGATAACGCACGTAGATATCATCTTTCAGGGTGAAGGAGAATTCTCTATTCTGGAAATAGGTCTTGGGGACTGTTGACACAAAGAGTAGGTATCTAACTTATGGATTTGACAGTAAAACATCACCACAGTGATCGAGAATGCCCTTGACCGTGTCTCCCGTATTTCCCACAACACATCCCTCACACCCCGCCCCCGCCACAACCGCCCAAAGAGGATCCCCCTCGTTCTCACACACCACCCTACCAACCTCCGGATACAACGCATCATCCTCCGACACTTCCGCCATTTACAATCCGACCCCACCACCCAAGACATTTTTCCATCCCATCCCCTCCCCTGTCTGCGTTCTGGAGAGACCACTCTCTCCGTGACTCCCTTGTTCGCTCCACACTGCCCTCCAACCCCACCACACCCGGCACCTTCCCCTGCAACCACAGGAAATGCTACACTTGCCCCCACACCTCCTCCCTCACCCCTATCCCAGGCCCCAAGATGACATTCCACATTAAGCAGAGGTTCACCTGCACATCTGCCAATGTGGTATACTGCATCCATTGTACCCGGCGCGGCTTCCTCTACATTGGGGAAACCAAGCGGAGGCTTGGAGACCGCTTTGCAGAACACCTCCGCTCAGTTCGCAACAAACAACTGCACCTCCCCGTCGCAAACCATTTCCACTCCCTCTCCCATTCTTTAGATGACATGTCCATCATGGGCCTCCTGCACTGCCACAACGATGCCACCCGAAGGTTGCAGGAACAGCAACTCATATTCCGACTGGGAACCCTGCAGCCTAATGGTATCAATGTGGACTTCACCAGTTTCAAAATCTCCCCTTCCCTAACTGCATCCCTAAACCAGCCCAGTTCGTCCCCTCCCCCCACTGCACCACACAACCAGCCCAGCTCTTTCCCTCCACCCACTGCATCCCAAAACCAGTCCAACCTGTCTCTGCCTCCCTAACCGGTTCTTCCTCTCACCCATCCCTTCCTCCCACCCCAAGCCACACCCCCATCTACCTACTAACCTCATCCCACCTCCTTGACCTGTCCATCTTCCCTGGACTGATCTATCCCCTCCCTACCTCCCCACCTATACTCTCTCCATCTATCTGCTTTACTCCCCATCTTCGGTCCACCTCCCCCTCTCTCCCTATTTATTCCAGTTCCCCCTCCCCATCCCCATCCCCCTCCCCCTCTCTCCCTATTTATTCCAGTTTCCCCCTCCCCATCCCCCTCTCTGATCAAGGGTCTAGGCCCAAAACGTCAGCTTTTGTGCTCCTGAGCCTGCTGTGTTCTTCCAGCCTCACATTTTATTATCTTGGAATTCTCCAGCATCTGCAGTTCCCATTATCTCTGAAACTTAGGGTTGCATTTGCGTAACTTTGTGGCATTGAATTAAATACAATTGTTGCCAATAAGACATTTCAGTTTCTTTCCAATAATTTTGCTTCTTTATGGATGGGCGGGAAGAAGCCAGAGCGTAGGTCAAAATTCACGCATTTTGCAGCAACTCATAGATTTGACATACTCTAAAGCACACATCAAAATGTCGATCTTTCTTCTATTATCAGTCTATTTAATCAGGTCATTTATACTTTTAAAACGTGGTACCTAAAAAGTGAATTACAAAGTTGGAATTAAATGCATTTGGTGTCGATTTAAACGTGCATAAATACCAACATGTAGGAAAAAAAATTCATTCTACTCTACCCAAGACAAGGAAGAAAAATCGAAATATTAAAGCAAAATGATCTCGCAAAGGGCAGAAAGTCCTCCTTACCACCACCGTAGCTTAACCATCGGAAGTACTGGGAATATGGGAAAAGACGTTTATAATAAACAGGGAGCAAATCCGGTAATTCAGCCGCATCATATCGATTCTCTGCTAGCGCCATCTTTTAAACGAAAAAGGCGCGGAAAAGCTATCACCCGGAAACACTCACTTTGTATATCGGAAATAGCCGAATGTTTGCCGGGAGTTGTAGTTTATAAGTGTTCGAGTGCGTCCTCCTGCCTTCAAACTGCTAAGAGGGCGTATCAAAAAAAAGTTGCCAGATGTTTTTCGGTCACTGTCTTTTCTATTACTTTTCCTATAAGCTTATTAAAATTGTCCGTTTTTACGTTCTGTTATGTCACGTTCGTATAGAATTAGAAGCTGCGTCGTATATCATGTAAAATAATAAAATGTGAGGCTGGATGAACACAGCAGGCCAAGCAGCATCTCAGGAGCACAAAAGCTGACGTTTCGGGCCTAGACCCTTCATCAGAGAGGGAAAGTTCTTTGGTAACATACAGTATCACAGCATAAAATGAGGAACCAGTTCTGATGAAGGGTCACTGCATCCGAAACGTTAACTCTGTTTTCTACTAAATGGATGCTGCCAGACCTGCTGAGCTTTTCCAGCAACTTAGTTTTTGTTCCTGATTTACAGCATCTGCAGTTCGTTTGGTTTTTGTTTTGATTACAGCCTCAGGTGACTGTCTGTGTGGAGTCTGCACATTCTCCCGGTGTCTGCCTGGGTTTTCTCTGGGTGTTCCAGTTTCCTCCCACAGTTCAAAGATGTGCAAGGTAGGTCGATTGGCCATGCCAAATTGTCCATAGTGTTCAGGGGTGTGTAGGTTAGGTGCGTTAGCTATGGAAAATACAGGGATAGGATTAGAGGATAGGTCTGTGTGGTCTTGTTGAGCTGAATAGCCTATTTCCACACTCTGGGGATTCTATGACAGATGGAGTGGAAAGGATGGCGAGGTATCTTTGTTGGTATCAAATGAAGTAAATGTAGTTGCAAATTATCTGGGATGGATGATCCATATGGGTGGAGATAAGAAATAACAAGGTGAAGATAACATTGGCGGTTGTGGTCTATAGGTCTGCTATTGGTAACTGTACTGTAGATCAGAATAAACCTGGAGATAATGAACGCATGCAAAAAGGTAGTATATTGATCACAGACAACTTTAATCTTCATGTAGGTTGGAGTAGAGTAGGGAATTAAACTGACAAAAAGACTGCCTCGAGAAAGCAATGTGCAGCTCTATTACCCCGCCAAAACCTCTAATCTTTTTAGAACCTTGAAAGGAACCCAAGCAATACTCAGAGGAGAGGTATCCACTTGAACTGATGTCTTCCACTTGGTCTCCAATTTGACTCACTTCACCCACCTCAATAAGGGCACCCACCCACCTTTGAAGGGTGGCACAGTGGTTAGCACTGCTGCCTCACAGCACCAGGGACCAAGGTTCAATTCCAGCCTCAGGCGACTGTCTGTGTGGAGTTTGCACATTCTCACCGTGTCTGTGTGGGTTTCCTCCGGGTGCTCTGCTTTCCTCCCACAGTTCAAAGATGTGCAGGTTAGGTGGATTGGCTATGCTAAGGTGCCTGTAGTGTTCAGGGATGTGTAGATTAGGGGGATAGGTCTGGGTGGGATGCTCTGAGTTTGGTGTGGACTTGTTGGGCTGAAGGGCCTGTTTCCACACTGTAGGGATTCTATGGATTCTAATACACCTTCCGACTGCAAGAATCAACTCCGAGACATCTGCCCAAGAGGATTTTCTTTCTTCCTTTGTAGGAACCCTGACAGCAGTATTGAATATACAGTGGACCAGGATCTAGTTTTGCTAAAACTGACTCTTTTGAGCAGTACCAAATCTCTGCAGCAGCTGGCAAAGGTGCCTTCTCTTCCTCAAGTGTTGCCGCATTAGCCTCTGATGCTATCCAGTGTAACCTTTTTCATGTCTTCTGCATCTGTCATACAGTCCTTTTCAGATAATGAAATTGTGTAGCACACAACAAGACTATAACCAGAGGGGTGCCAGATAGAACTAAATTTAACTACACTCCAGATCTAAGCACCTGAAGAGAGTCATTGGAGAGCTTCTAGTCTGTTCTGTACTAATCTTAGCAACAGGATTCATTGTATCAATGTTGTAGGGTCTTTGAGGCCCCCAGCAGTATCATTACCCAGTGCTATAGATAGTAGCCCTTGGCACAGAGCAACTGTCTTGGGCCTGTGAACAGTGATAGAAATTTGGAGTTTTATAACACATTGGAATTATGTCAGCTTCCTCTATCAGAATGACTGAAATTGTGTGCTTAACATCACACACCAGCTTCAGATTAATGGAATTACATGTTTTCATATTGGAAAAATGATGTTGTGTAACCAGACACATCGTGGTACAAGTTCTAGTAATGACTGTCCAGACCTAAAGAAATTCAGCTAGTCTTTAAAACTATCATATGCATTGTGCCAGGAGCAGTAGGAGTGAGGTAACTGGATAACTTGCACAATTAAGACATCTATAACCTGCATGATGCAGTAGTATAAAGCCAGTTGGTTCATATGACTTGTCACCAAAGCTCCCTTGGGGAAAAAATCTTAAGAGTATAAATGGCACCATTTCTTTTCATGGTCATTGACAATGTGCTTTTTATTTACTCATGGGAGATAGGCATCGCTGGCTGGTCAGCATTTTTCTTTTATTGCTTGCCCTAGCTGCTATTGAGAAGGTGGTGGTGGTGAACTGCCTTCTTGAACTGCTGCAGTCCGAATGCTGTAAGTTGATCCACAATGCTGTCAGGGAGTGAGTTCCAGGACTTTGACCCGGTGACACTGAAGGAATGCTGATATATTTCCAAGTCAGGATGGTGAGTGGGTTGGAGAGGAACTTAAAGATGGTGGTGTTCTCATATATCTGCAGCCCTTGTCCTTCCTGATGGAAATAGTCGTGGGTTTGGAAGTTGCAGTCTGAGGATCTTTGATTTTATGTAATGCACTTTCTAGATAGTATACACTGTTACGACTGAGCATTAGTGGTGGATGCAGTGCCAATCAAGTGGGCTGCTTTGTTCTGGATGGTGCTAAGCTTCTGAGTGTTGTTGAGGCTGCATAGTGGGTCATGTCTTTTTGTGGCGAGTTGATATTATGTATCCTGCAGAAGCAACCATCCCAACACCCACAAACGAAGCTGCATTAGGACATTATTTCAACGAGCCACCACACACTGCAGCACAGACGAACTACGAAGAGCAGAAGAAAATCACCTAAGCAGCATATTCAAAAAGAATGGGTACCCTATGAACACAGTCCGTTGATTCCTCAGCAATAAACCCAACAAACAGACAAAACGGGCTCAGAAACCATAACCATGCTCCCCTACATCAAAGACATTTCCGAAATGACTGCCAGACTACTTGGACCTCTTGGCATCAGGGTGGCCCACAAACCCACCAATACACTAAAACAGCAGCTAATGAACTTAAAAGACCCTATACAGACAACAAGCAAAACAAACGTCATCTACAAAATACGTTGCAAGAACTGTAACAAACACTACATTGGACAAACAGGCAGAAAGCTAGCCACCAGGATACATGAACATCAACCAGCCACAAAACGACACGACCCACTATCACTAGTATCCTTACACACAGATGAGGAAGGACACCACTTTGATTGGGACAACACATCCATCCTAGGACAAGCCAAACAGAGACACGCACGAGAATTCCTAGAAGCATGGCATTCCAACCGGAACTCCATCAACAAACACATTGATTTGGAGCCCATCTACCACCCCCTGAGAAAAAGAACAGGAAATGACATCACCAACGCAGGAAATGACATCACCAACCCAAGGAAACCTAAACAGATAAATAGAAAGCGGGACATAACACCAGCGCTTCATCTGAGGCTCAGTGATGATGTTACCTAGAATGGTGACGAAACGTCTGAAAACTAACCTTTCAGTTCAGTGAACCAGCTTACATCCGGAACAAAATAAAGACCCACTCTTTTGTGGACTGAGAAGAGGAGAGCACGACTGTGTTGGAGGTGGAAGGAAGACGTCGGGTTGGCTGTGCACCCTTGCAACCGGTGGATCTTAATGCTGGCTTCGGCCTAACGCTGGTTCAGGGGAGCAGCCAACCTGCAACAATGGCTGCGGCGAGTGCTCGTGCCCCGGGTCAGGGGGTCCGGAACACCAGCCACGTTTCCGTGAAGAAGGTGGATGAAGGTGCACTTGTGGACCGCACCTTCTTCGTGAAGAGGGGCCTGTTGGACTGTTGTGGGTTCGCTGCTGCGGACATTTACTGCCTGCAGGATTTCCCTGGAGGAGGTTTCTACGATGTAACCTTCAGGAGCGCCAAGCTTTGCGAGCGCTTCCTGGAGGTTTTCAAGGAGAAAGGAGGTGAGGGCCCCCTCTCTGTACTGACCGCTGTCCTGCTGTTCGTGATGCCGGTGCAGAGGAGCCGTATGGTGACTGTACACATGTACAATCCGCATGTGCCAGCAGTTGATGTCCTGACCTTCCTCGGAAGGTACGTGAAGGTGGAAGGGGACCTAACTGACATCATGGACCCCTTCAGGATCTGGACCAGTAAGAGGCAGGTCAGGGTGATGCTGAGGATGGGCGCGGATGGGAACATCGTACACCCACCGTCCAGCTTCGTGATCGGCGGGAGCAGGGGCTACCTGACCTACGCAGGGCAACCTAAAGTCTGCCATGCCTGTGGTAGGTCAGGTCACGTGGCGGCCAACTGCAAAGTCACCATCTGCAGGAACTGCAGGGAGGAGGGACATCTTGCAAAGGATTGCCCACAAGAGAAAAGCTGCAACCTTTGCGGGGGAGCGGGCCACATCTATAGGGCATGCCCGCAGCGGGGGACCACCTACGCCCAGGTCGCCGGCAGGGGCAATGCGGGGCCAGCCCCCCCCGGAGGAGAGGAAGGCACCAGGGCCCTGCAAGGACCCCCCGAATGTGCAGGAGGGCCAGGTCGTGCAGGAGGGCCCAGCCCCGCAGGTTGGATCCGAGGCCAGCAAAGTGCCCCTGCAGGCTGCGCTCCCCCCTGACAACCCGGAGTCGATGGAGGAGGTGACAGCTGACCCAGGGGAGTGGACGATGGTCCGGAAAGCGAGGAGGTAGGCGCACCAGCGGGCCCAGGCACCGCAACCATCAGGCGGGAAGAGGCAGCTACAGGGGGGCTATAAGAGCTCCTCTGACGAGGGAGATTTGGATTTGCCCAAAGCAGAAGCTAAAGATCTCAAGAGAGAGGGAAAGCAGCACCCCGCTTCCTGGTGATGGGAGGTGTCCTGAGGCTCCCTCCGACACCCAGCCACGCGCCGCTGGGGCCCTGGAGGACCCACCGGAACTTTCAGGCGGGAAGGAGGAAACAGCGTGTCCCCAGCCTGACTCAGAGCCGGACTCTCCTGCCTCTGTACCCCCGATGGGGGAATGCCACCTGGAAGGCCGCACGGACGGTTTCTTGAGCCCAGAGAGCGTCGAGCAATTAGCCCGGGCAATGGGCATGAAGGGACAGATGGAGGGGCTGGACCTTGGACTTGGGGAGGGTACTGCGGTCACTGCCCACAATGGGGGTACGAGTTGCGAGCATTAATGTGCGCAGCGTCAAGTTCACTGCAAGATGTGTGTCCACGTTGGCCTACCTGACCACCGTCAAGGCAGACCTCCTGTTTCTGCAGGAGTGCGGGATACCGCACCTCAGCAGGTATGGGAAATGGTCCGGCACCTGGACCTGTGGGCCTTCGATCTGGTCGGGGATAATGACTGTCGCTCCTCGGGCCTGGCTATTCTGCTGCAGGGGCGCAACTTCACCGTCTCTCAAGTTTAGGAGGTGGTGGGGGGGCACCTCCTAGTGGCTGATGTCACCTACACGATCGCTCCCCTGAGACTGATCAAGGTGTATGCCCCAGCGGTATGGAGTGAGCGGTTGCCCGTCCTGCAGCGGCTTCCACCCCTGCTGGCTACGTCCAGGCCGGTGATCCTACGCGGAGACTTCAA
The DNA here is from genome assembly GCF_030684315.1 of Stegostoma tigrinum. NCBI lineage: Eukaryota > Metazoa > Chordata > Chondrichthyes > Orectolobiformes > Stegostomatidae > Stegostoma > Stegostoma tigrinum. The sequence goes on along the minus strand of NC_081404.1, from coordinate 8,624,872 downwards.
CTGCATCATCGATGCAGATGGAAGATCCGGCATGGGGACAGCAGGTGGGGGGAGTCAACTGGACGTCACGTCCAGATTCCTGATGGGCACGGTGAAGGACGCCAAGCTGCTCGACGTCTTCAGCACCCCTGCAGACGGAGCGCAGCGGAGATACACCTGTTCGCGGCTGGACGGGTCTATCCGCTCAAGGATAGACTTCCTGTTTGTCTCACGGGCGTTCTCAGTCAGGTCCACCGGCGTCAAGTCGGTGTTCTTCTCTGACCACTGCCTCCTGCTGGCTGACTGTCACTTACAGGATGACCAGCAGGCCGGCAAGGGGACGTGGAAGCTCAACACGACTCTGTTGACCCCAGAGTATGTCGAGGAGCTTAAGAGGGAGTACGCTGGTTGGAGAACCATGAAACCCCTCTTTGAGTCTCCGGGCGACTGGTGGGAGACGGTGAAGGAGAACATCAAGAGGTTCTTTGTCCTCAAGGGTGTTCGGAAGGCGAGAGAGAGGCGGGGAAAGCTGTCGCGACTCCAGAAAAGGGTGCAGAACCTGCTCCTTCTGCAGTTGATGGGGGTCGATGTCACGGAGGACCTCCGCGAGGTGCGGGGCCAGCAAGCGTTGCTCTTCGCCGCAGAGGCCTCCAGGATAATCTTCCGGTCCAGGGTCTGCTCCGTGGAGCAGGACAAGACGTGCTCGTGTTTCTTTTTTCAGAAGGTGCACAAAGAGAGCTCTGTGCTTAGCCGGCTGAAGGAGGACGACGGCTCGGTGACGTTGTCTCGGCCCGACATTTTGAGGATCAGCAGATCCTTCTATGCCGGACTGTACGACGCAAAGCCCACGGACAGCACGGCCTCCGAGTCATTCCTGTCATCTATCACGGAGGTCTTAGATGACGGCACGAGGGAGTGGCTGGACCGGCTGATATCCCTGGACAAGCTGACCAGAGCCCTCAAGTCCTTGGAGAGGAATAAGACTCCCGGGAGCGACGACTTACTGGTCGAGCTGTATTCCGCTCTGTGGGACCTGGTCGGCCAGGACCTGCTGGAGGTGTACGATAGTGCGCTTCGGGCGGGGGAAATGTGCAAGTCCATGAGGAAGGGCATCATCACCCTCATTTACAAGAGGAAGTGGGAGAGGGAAGAAATTAAGAATTGTCATCCCATTTCACTATTGAAAGTGGACTACAAAATCCTGGCCAAGGTCATCGCCAACCGGGTCAGTTCTGTCCTGGAGTCGGTGATTCACCCTGACCAAACCTGTGCTGTGCCGGGCAGGAAGATCGCTGAGAGCCTCGCACTCATCAGGGATACGATCGCCTACGTGCAGGACAGGCGGGTGGACACCTGCCTCGTCAGCCTGGACCAGGAGAAGGCCTTCGACAGGGTCTCTCATGCTTACATGAGGGACGTCCTCTCCAAATTGGGGTTCGGGGATGGCATCCGCAATTGGATCCGGCTGCTCTACACCAACATCGTTAGTGCAGTCTCGATCAATGGGTGGGAATCGGACAGTTTTCCCGTCAGATCTGGAGTCAGGCAGGGCTGCCTGCTCTCTCCTGCCTTGTTTGTGTGCTGTGTGGAGCCCTTTGCCACATCCATCAGGAAGGACGTGAGCCTGAAGGGCGTGACTATCCCAGGCAGTGGAGGCCTTCAGGTCAAGACCTCCCTGTACATGGACGACGTCGCCATCTTCTGCACCGATCGTCTGTCGGTGAGTAGGCTATTGGACATCTGCAGCCAGTTTGAACTGGCCTCGGGTGCCAAAGTCAATAGAGGTAAGAACGAGGCCATGTTCTTCGGGAACTAGGACGACAGCTCCTTCATCCCCTTCACAGTCAGGACAGACTACCTGAAGGTGCTGGGTGTTTGGTTCAGTGGAGCTGGGGCGTGCACTAAGACTTGGGAGGAGCGTATCACCAAACTGATGCAGAAGCTGGGCAGGTGGATGCTCCGATCCCTCTCCATCTTGGGTAAGAACCTGGTTGTCAGGTGCGAGAGGCTTTCGGTACGGTTGTATGTGGCGCAGGCCTGGCCTATTCCCTGGACCTGTGCTGCTGCGGTCACTCGGGCCATCTTCCACTTCATTTGGGGGTCGAGGATGGACCGGGTCCGCAGGGACACCATGTACAAAGACCTGGAAAATGGGGGAAAGGGCGTACCGAACGCCACCCTCGCCCTGACGGCTACCTTTGTGTGCGGCTGCATCAAGCTGTGCGTAGATCCTCAGTACGCAAACACCAAGTGTCACTACTTACTGAGGTTCTACCTGTCCCCGGTGTTGCGAAGGATGGGCCTGACCTTGTAGCCGGGGAACGCTCCGAGTAGCTGGACCGTCCCGTACCACCTGTCCTTCGTGGAGAAATTTTTGAAGGGAAACACCTTTGACCACAAGGCCGTCAGGCAGTGGTCAGCACATAGTATCCTCGAGACCCTTCGGGAAAAGGAGAGGGTGGATCCCGTCGTGTGGTTCCCCACGCAGACTGCCAAAGTCGTTTGGCAGAATGCCTCATTGCCAGAACTTTCAAACAAGCACAAGGACATTGCTTGGCTGGCGGTGAGAGGGGCTCTGCCAGTGAGATTGTTTACGCATGCCCAGAATCTCTGTGCAACCGCACGCTGCCCTCGAGGCGGCTGCGAGGGGGACGAGACTGTCGATCACCTCCTTCTGGAGTGCGCCTATGCGCAGGAGATCTGGAGGGGGATGCTGTGGTATTTGTCGAGGTTCGTTCCGAGCAGCTCCGTGACGCGGGACTCCGTGCTCTACGGGCTGTTTCCCGGGATGCACACCGAGACCAACATCAACTGCGCCTGGAGCACCATCAATGCGGTGAAAGACGCTCTTTGGTCTGCCCGCAACTTGCTGGTCTGTCAGCTGAAAGAACTGACTCCGACCGAGTGTTGCAGACTGGTGCACTCCAAGGTCCAGGACTACGTGCTGAGGGACGCGCTAAAGCTTGGGGCAGCCGCCGCCAAGGCACGGTGGGGAAAGACCACGGTATGAAACCCCTCGTCCAGAATAGAAAAAAGGGGCCCTGTCTGGTAACTGGGCCCAGCTGGCGCCTTCCCCAACTGGTCAGGGGGCCAACGGGGACTGTGCGGGGTGACGACTGCCGGGGTGTTTTCTTTGCTTTGTTTTTTTTTCTTCTTGTTTTGTTTTTGCCTTTAGTTGGTGTACGTACCCCCTGGGTAACCCGGAGCGGCTTGCATGACTGGGTAGGTGTATAAATGTTTTTTTTTGTACATTCTATGAATAAAGGTATATTTTTTTCAAATAAAAAAATGTGACAAAATGTCTGAAAATGAACCTTCCAGCTCAGCGAGCAACTTACATCCAGAACCTCAATGTGAGCTACAAATCTTCTCAAAACCTGCTGGGGAGGTTACGGTTTAGAAGGATTGTGGCAATAACTCAATCATAAAACCCAAAAAGATTTTTTTTTGGTTGATTCATTAATGGAATGAGGGCATCGCTGGCTCAGCAGCCTTTATTGCCCATCGCTAATTATCCAGAGGGTCTGGAGTGACATGTAGGCCAGACCAGGTAAGGATGGTAGTTTCCTTCTCGAAAGGACATTAGTGAACCAATGGGATTTTCCGACATTCGACAATAGATTCATGGTCATCATTAGATTCTTAATTCCAGATATTTTATTAAATTCAAATTCCATCATCTGCTGTGATGGGATTTGAACCCTGGACAAATTGGGAAAAAAAACCAAGAAGGGTCTTTAAGAGAAGTCCCAATGTGTACTTTAAAAGACACTTCTTGGAACTCAGAGCTACCAAACTCATTCTCCACCATTCTGAGAACTGTCTTTTGAAGGTCTAGTGAGGCCGTAAGGCTGGCTGCGCTCTCACGACCGGAGACCAAGAGAGACAGCTGATGGTGAAGGTCACCACACTTCAGGTGAGGGGAGGGGTTGAAGGGGAAGTGCTTCATGGTAACTTCAGATATTGCAGAAATTGAACCATGCTGTGTGCCGACTGAAGTACTGATCTTCTGTAAAAGAGTTATTCTCGATACTACTGGAACAAACAGTTTCTGTGAGAAAAAAAGGACCCAGTGACAGTTGCTTGTGTTTAGTGACATTCGTCAATGTTTGCCAGGATGGGCAAAAACCATTCTGATTATTTCATCTCTCATCTCTTTTTCCACCCCTCCACTGCAGAAACTAACAATTATTTGCCAAAGTGATCCCAGGAAGTTAATCCTAGAGAAAATTATTTTTTTCCATTACTGGAGGTGAATGTATTAGTTAGAAGGCTAAACATTTACGTCTTCATATTTCAAACTGTGTTAATTTGATTTTGCATTGTCAAAGAAACTGTTTTACATCTAATTATATAATTTGGTCTTCATTGAAGAAACTTGGTTGATAGATCTTTTTATTTTTATCCCAATATAGATAAAATATAACTGACCATAAATACTTTACTTAATTACCAATTGAATTTGTTGTGTTTAGTAGTGGGTGAGACTAGAGTGATTGTACACTATTTTAATCTGGGTCAAAATGGTTCAGAAGCTAAGTGCAATCTAGCAAAGGAGACGTCCTGGCTCCAACACTGCATTGTGACAAAATACACAGAAGATAAAGTAAGTGCTTACCATTTAAGGTTTTGGGTAGAAATTCATCTTGGGTGATGATAAAATGACAAGATTAATTGTCCACCCATTATAAGCAGTGCCTGATACCCAGTTTACTTGACCGCAAAGAGACCTGAATATCAAATACTGCATTTAATGGGTAGCTGATCTAATGTCTCATTTTATGCCACCCACTGCTCGAGACAAATTTTTACTCTCCAGAGTTGTCTTTCTTCAAGCAAACGGGTATAATCAGCAACATCTGAAGCACCAGGATTAAAATATTTGATCTTTGTAAACTTCAAGAACTGAGCAAGGACTGAAGCAATATGTTAGTACAGTGCTTTCAGTTCAGATTTCTCCCCTTAACAGAAGGGATAACGGTCTTCCAAGACTTTCATGCCAGGTGATTCGAAGAAACATCAACTAATTTCCTCTTAGCCATCGGCTCACAATTCAGGTGTTAATGATAGTTGGTAAGAAAATAGTTGTGACGATTCTGTAAAGAGTCCTTGAGAGATTGACATAGTATTAACTATATCTGGCCTGATTGTATTTAGAGAAAACCCTGGGGCCTATTGTATGCAATCAGTGTGTGGCTGAAATGACGTGCGCGTGCCAGAGGATTGATAGAAATTAGTGTTTGGGTTTCATCAATATGTTTAAGAATGGCCAACACTCCTCACAGCTCCACAGACAACTTGTCTAAGCAAAGGTATAAATGCTGGGCCATCTGCCTCATCAGCTGCAGCCATCAAACATGTTCTGGGAGAGATGATCGGATTGTGGGCAAAGTGAAGAAACAGAGTTTCCTCTCTTTAGTTTTATTTGAATTCATAATTATAAAAACCAAGGAGGAGAAAAACTTTCCTGCGGCTGGCAACCATTGAAGAATTGCGAGTCTAGCAGTCGCAATGTCTGCGCTTGCTACCAACAGATGTACTCATGGAGACTCTCAACAGGATTCAACACAAATGATAAATTCAAGGGTGTAATGCTAGTTTTAGGCATGTTACCATGTATATTGTGTACCAATTTGAACCCAAAGAGCCAAAAATTGGAAAAAATACTATTCCCTAACCTATATAACTGAACTTAATTAACACAAAAAAAGTAAACTGCAGCAATATGTTTTAGCGTTGTCCCAGTAAAACAGTGTAAAGACAGACTCACAGCTGCACAAAGGCATTGAACCATTTAAGTTATCTACAACTTATTGTCATAAATGTACTTTCCAAATGATTAAATATGAAATCTGCAATCACTCACATCGTTTTTACTTTTTTGCATTTCAAACATTTCCTTCAGCTGCATAATTTCTTGTTCCAATGTTGAAATTGTGCATCTTTCTCCCTCAGCCTAAGGAAAAGAGAATAGGTTATATAATCACAGTCCGGGCATCAGTATTGTTAGGAATAAATACATAACTAGGCGTAATTTATATTTTATATTGTAATGTGCTAAGGGGAAAGAGGTTGGTTTTAGGTTCGAGTTGTTTTTGTGGTATGAGGGAATCTGCAGATGTACTTGTTTGCATTTTCAACCTCAACATCTTCTAGTCTCGTTCCAGCTCACTTCAAGCTGAGCTAAGTTGTGATCGTAGTTAGCTGGATGATCTCCAATTGTAACTTTGACCTAGCTCATTTCTATGAACCAAATCTGGAATTTCTTAATTCTTTGCTTGACAGACTGGAAAAATATCAATGAAGCAAGTTCAGGACAAATTCACCTTTATCTGTATTGTGAAAACTATGTAGTTCCCATTCTAGAGAAGGGAAATTAAAATGTCCTGGTTAGTTAGCTATTCATTTTCATTGTGACTTAAAAGACATTTTTATTTCAATGGGAGAGAATTGATATCCCCGAGTTAAAAACGTGCGACTTAGGAATGCTTGCGATTGTGAACCCAATCGTTTCCGGGGCTGTAATTCAAAAGATCCGACGACGTGGAAACATTTAAATATATTTACGAATGGGTATTTTACGTTGCCTTGTATTTTGTTCCGGATTGCGTCCAAATCGAGTTGCGAACGCACTTGAGAACGGAACCAATTTGCAACCCAGGGACTGCCTGTATAATATCCTGGGTGTTTGTTTTCTTTCTATCCAGGTGCTCATTGGTTATTATAAAACAACCAGATATAGTGCAGAATTGAAGTGACATGCTACAATAAATTTGTTCAATTAACGTGGATAAATTATTTGACTTTGTTTCATCAATTATACGTTCTTTACTCTCTCATCTTAGATGTTGATGTTTAAGGAGTGTAATGCAATTAAGCTGCACTGCAACTGAAGTCTGAAAATTGGGTGAAACCGTAAAAACTGCGAAACTAAAATAATACTAAACAAAAGGTTCAACCTTCTTTTTGACTTGAGTTTAAAAGATCAATTTTAAAAATCATAATGGAAAATGCTGGCAACAGACAACCAACTCAACAACATAAGAGGAAATGAAATACACTTGTCTTTGTAATAGTGTCTTCCATAACCTCAGGACATCTCAAAGCACTTTACAGCCAAAGTGCCTTTTAAATGTAGCTATTCTTGTAAACAACACATCAGTCAATTTGCACATGAGGTCACCAAACACTGATGATCGCAAAATAAGTTTTAGATATTGGTTGAGGGATAAATGGTGGCCAGGATGGTTGGGGAAAACTCTTTGTCCCCTTAAAAATATTGTTCATGGAGCTTTTGTTACGTCCGAGCAGAGAAAGCAGTTCTCATTTTAGCATCTTATCCAAAAAGCAACACCTCAAACAAAGAATTCTACCAATCCTCGGGTATTTAAACAAATTCTGAACACACATTTCCAGAGTTGGATTGAACGTTCAGGTCCTGAGGCACATTGCTACTAGCTGAACCAGGGTTTATCAATATGCATACCTTTCATTAAAAAAAGTTTCATGTATAAATGGCCCTGTTTTGTATTCTGAGCAATATTTGCATACGCTGAAGTCCTTCAGTGTCTTAAATTTAATTTTGCAACCTAACCAGTTTACATATTTAATGTTTCTAATTATTTGAAATTTGAATTAGACTTCCTAGAGTGTGGAAGGCCGCCACTTGGTCCATCAAATCTGCTCCAACACTCTGAACAGCATCCCACCCAGACTATCGCTTACACTATCCCTGCTAATACATCTACATTGCACATCCCTGGACACTATGGGGCGATTTAGCATGACCAATCCATGTTTGGACTGTGGAAGGAAGCCAGAGCACCCTTTGGAAACCCATGCAAACCATGCAAAAAAAATGCAAACTTCATTCGGACATTCATCCAAGGCTGGAATAGAACCTGTGCTCATGGCGATGTGAGGTAGCACTGCTAACCGCTCAGTCACTGTGACATCAGGAAGCTCGTTTTCCTTCTACAATACATTACGATATTGCACAATGTTTGTTGTGATATAACAAACATTAGATTCAGATCACAAATAAATTAGCTTTACAATACATTACTTTAGATGTATAAATTCTAATGTTTCCTGACAAATGACAAAAGACAATTAGTTAAACTATTTTCCATATGAGGAGCATAAGACGATAATACATATGCAAACAACACAGGGAATGCACACAATTGACAGAGCAAGTAGGAGAGCAGGTGGTAAAGAGAGATACATATATGTAGCATTATTATAACACTTTAAAGAGATCAGGTGCCCCAAATGCTGTCAAGTGTGCAACTTTTAAAGGTACAGTATACAGTTGTCATCTAGAAAAACAGTAGTCATTTTGGAAATGTTAAAATCCCACAGCCAACAGTAAACCAAGCTTAGTTATGTTAATTCAGCAATAAATATTAGCCAGAACATTAGTGACAAGTTCTCTGTCCTTCAACAGAGTGCTCCCTGGCATTTTACATTCAGTCAAGGGCTCCATGAATCCTTGGTTTAATGCCTTGCTGATAAGACAATAGTTTTCAATACTAAAAAAGGAGAGGAAAGTATCACACCAAATGTCAGCCCGGGCACAGATGGAGATGTGAAAATGAAACAGCTTGACTCAAAGTCAAAATTGTTGTCAATTGACAATTGATACCAAGAATACAATTCAACCAAATGCTCATACCAAGTCAAAACACTTACTTGCTTTTTCCTTTATGCACTGTAGCATAGGACCCTTCCCCCAGTTTTTCTAATTTTTCATAGGAGTCAGCTTTTCCAAATTTGGGGCTCGTTGGCTAAAAAGGGGAAGAAAGGGAATAGATTTGAATAAACAGTTTTAAGTTTCAGAAGTTTAACAATTTTATACTTCAGAATTGCTTCAAAATCTACCAAAATAATGCACCCTTCGAACATAAAAACATAGAAAAGTACAGCACAGTACAGGCCCTTCGGCCCACGATGTTGTACCGTGGATTAATCCTAATCCAAAAATAAAATAACCTAACCTACATTCCCCTCATAAGATAATAAAATGTGAGGCTGGACGAACACAGCAGGCCAAGCAGCATCTCAGGAGCACAAAAACTGACGTTTCGGGCCTAGACCCTTCATCAGAGAGGGGGATGGGGGGAGGGAACTGGAATAAATAGGGAGAGAGGGGGAGGCGGACCGAAGATGGAGAGTAAAGAAGATAGGTGGAGAGAGTGTAGGTGGGGAGGTAGGGAGGGGATAGGTCAGTCCAGGGAAGACGGACAGGTCAAGGAGGTGGGATGAGGTTAGTAGGTAGCGGGGGGTGCGGCTTGGGGTGGGAGGAAGGGATAGGTGAGAGGAAGAACCGGTTAGGGAGGCAGAGACAGGTTGGACTGGTTTTGGGATGCAGTGGGTGGGGGGGAAGAGCTGGGCTGGTTGTGTGGTGCAGTGGGGGGAGGGGACGAACTGGGCTGGTTGAGGGATGCAGGAGGGGAAGGGGAGATTTTGAAACTGGTGAAGTCCACATTGATACCATATGGCTGCAGGGTTCCCAGGCGGAATATGAGTTGCTGTTCCTGCAACCTTCGGGTGGCATCATTGTGGCAGTGCAGGAGGCCCATGATGGACATGTCATCAAGAGAATGGGAGGGGGAGTGGAAATGGTTTGCGACTGGGAGGTGCAGTTGTTTTTTGCGAACTGAGCGGAGGTGTTCTGCAAAGCGGTCCCCAAGCCTCCGCTTGGTTTCCCCAATGTAGAGGAAGCCGCACCGGGTACAGTGGATGCAGTATACCACATTGGCAGATGTGCAGGTGAACCTCTGCTTGATGTGGAATGTCATCTTGGGGCCTGGGATGGGGGTGAGGGAGGAGGTGTGGGGACAAGTGTAGCATTTCCTGCGGTTGCAGGGGAAGGTGCCCGGTGTGGTGGGGTTGGAGGGCAGTGTGGAGCGAACAAGGGAGTCACGGAGAGAGTGGTCTCTCCGGAAAGCAGACAGGGGAGGGGATGGAAAAATGTCTTGGGTGGTGGGGTCGGATTGTAAATGGCGGAAGTGTCGGAGGATAATGCGTTGTATCCGGAGGTTGGTAGGGTGGTGTGTGAGAACGAGGGGGATCCTCTTGGGGCGGTTGTGGCGGGGGCGGGGTGTGAGGGATGTGTCGCGGGAAATGCGAGAGACGCGGTCAAGGGCGTTCTCGATCACCGTGGGGGGAAAGTTGCGGTCCTTAAAGAACTTGGACATCTGGGATGTGCGGGAGTGGAATGTCTTGTCGTGGGAGCAGATGCGGCGGAGGCGGAGGAATTGGGAATAGGGGATGGAATTTTTGCAGGAGGGTGGGTGGGAGGAGGTGTATTCTAGGTAGCTGTGGGAGTCGGTGGGCTTGAAATGGACATCAGTTACAAGCTGGTTGCCTGAGATGGAGACTGAGAGGTCCAGGAAGGTGAGGGATGTGCTGGAGATGGCCCAGGTGAACTGAAGGTTGGGGTGGAAGGTGTTGGTGAAGTGGATGAACTGTTCGAGCTCCTCTGGGGAGCAAGAGGCGGCGCCGATACAGTCATCAATGTACCGGAGGAAGAGGTGGGGTTTGGGGCCTGTGTAGGTGCGGAAGAGGGACTGTTCCACGTAACCTACAAAGAGGCAGGCATAGCTGGGGCCCATGCGGGTGCCCATGGCCACCCCCTTAGTCTGTAGGAAGTGGGAGGAGTCAAAAGAGAAGTTGTTGAGTGTGAGGACGAGTTCAGCTAGGCGGATGAGAGTGTCGGTGGAGGGGGACTGGTCGGGCCTGCGGGACAGGAAGAAGCGGAGGGCCTTGAGGCCATCTCCATGCGGAATGCAGGTGTACAGGGACTGGACGTCCATGGTGAATATGAGGTGTTGGGGGCCAGGGAATTGGAAGTCCTGGAGGAGGTGGAGGGCGTGGGTGGTGTCACGGACGTAGGTGGGGAGTTCCTGGACCAAAGGGGAGAAAATGGAGTCCAGATAGGTGGAGATGAGTTCGGTGGGGCAGGAGCAGGCTGAGACGATGGGTCGACCAGGGCAGGCAGGTTTGTGGATTTTGGGAAGGAGATAGAAACGGGCCGTGCGGGGTTGGGGAACAATGAGGTTGGAGGCTGTGGGTGGGAGGTCCCCTGAGGTGATGAGGTCGTGAATGGTGTTGGAGATGATGGTTTGGTGCTCGGGTGTGGGGTCATGATCGAGGAGGCGGTAGGAGGTGGTGTCGGAGAGTTAGCGTCTGGCCTCGGCGATGTAGAGGTCAGTGCGCCATACTACCACTTTTTACCATTTAACCTCACTACATTCCCCTCAATTCACTGCTGTCCATGTGCATGACCAGAAACTTGACTGGACTCACCATATAAACACAGTGGCTACAAGAGCAGGTCAGAGGCTGGGAATACTGCTGTGAGTAAGGTTCTCCCCTACACAAAGCCTGTCCACCATTTACAAGACACAAGTCGGGAATGTGATGGAATCTCCCCACTTGCCTGGATGAGTGCAGCTCCAACACCACAAGAAACTTGACATCATTCAGGACAGAGCAGCCCGCTTGACTCGTGTCACATCCACAAATATCCACTCCCTTCACCACCGAAGCTCAGTGGCAGCAGTGTGTATTTTCTATAAGATGTACTGCAGAAATTCACCAAAGATCCTTTTGACAGCACTTTCTAAACCCATGGCCACTTCCGTCTTGAAGGGTAAGGATAGCACATACATGGGATTATCATTCCATGCAAGCTCCCCTCCAAGCCAGTTCCAACAGCCCCAGCAGCAGAGTTCTGTAGTGGGTGCTGCAAGGGTTGCAGGCAGGCCCCTGCAGGAGCTGCCGTGGATCCCAGATTCCAGGAATTCTAGAGGCTTTGGGTTTTTTGGAAACTTAGGGGTGGGATATGGGTTTTGAAGAAAATGACAATGGGAATGACAGTGCTATCTTCTTGGAGAGTGCCCGTGGGGAAAGAAAAAAGTAGAGGATGCTTTTTTAAAAAAGAACACAAACAAATACCACCTTTGCTCAACTGTATTATGGCACCTGGCAGTGTAATACTGAGTTAAGTTGAGCTTTTAATAAGCTTAAGCTCAACTGACCTTTTTTTTTGCATATGGTGGGCATGCTGTTAATTTACCTCCGTAATAAAGGTAGATGAGTGCCAAGTAGGAAGGTGATGGGCTAGCCACCCTCCCTATAACATTCTCTTCCCCACCCAACCCAAAACACACCTGGCAGAGGAACTTAATGTACAGCCCATGGTCTTTATGATGAATGTCAAGAATAATTCACTATTACTTTAATGTTTGAACCATAACATTCATGTGCACACCTATATTGTTTCAGGGTACACTTAGCTGTGACAGAAATATGCTTCTGAAAGTCACACAAAGCTTGCAAGTTACTACTATCATCGCCAAAAAGCTTTCTTCATTATTTAAACCAATAGGATGTGAGCATCACCAGCATTTATTGTTCATGGCTAATCAACCTCAAGAACATGGTGGTGACCTGCCTTGTTGAAAGACCGCTGCTATGTCGTATTCACACTCCCACAGTGCTGTTAGGGAAGGAGTTCCAGGACTTTGACAGTGAAAGAACACAATGCATTTCCAAGTCAGAACGATGCACAACTTGGAGGGGAATCTGAAGGTGGTGGCTTTCCCATAGTACTGCCACCCTCGTCTTTCTGGGCAGTAGAAGTCACAGGTTTGGAGATAATGGGAACTGCAAATGCTGGAGAATCCAAGATAACAAAGTATGGAGCTGGATGAACACAGCAGGCCAAGCAGCATCTCAGGAGCACAAAAGCTGATGTTTTGGGCCTAGCCCCTTCATCAGAAAAGGGGGACTGGGAGAGGGTTCTGAAATAAATAGGGAGAGAGGAGGAGGCAGTTCGAAGATTGATAGAGGAGAAGACAGGTGGACAGGAGACAGACAAGTTAAAGGGCCGGGGATGGAGCCAGTAGAGGTGAGTATAGGTGGGGAGGTAGGGAGGGGATAGGTCAGTCCGGGGAGGACGGACAGGTCAAGGGGGTGGGATGAGGTTAGTAGGTAGGAAATGGAGGTGCGGCTTGAGGTGGGGATAGGTGAGAGGAAGAACAGGTTAGGGAGGCGGGGACAAGCTGGGCTTGTTTTGGACTGCAGTGGGGGGAGGGGAGATTTTGAAGCTGGTGAAATCCACATTGATACCATTGGGCTGCAGGGTTCCCAAGTGGAATATGAGTTGCTGTTCCTGCAACCTTCGGGTGGCATCATTGTGGCACTGCAGGAGGCCCAGGATGGTAATGTCGTCTAAGGAATGGGAGGGGGAGTTGAAATGGTTCGTGACTGGGAGGTGCAGTTGTTTATTGCGAAGCGAGCGTAGGTGTTCTGCAAAGCGGTCCCCAAGCCTCCACTTGGTTTCCCCAATGTAGAGGGAGCCACAACTGGTACAGTGGATGCAGTATACCACATTGGCAGATGTGCAGGTGGACATCTGCTTAATATGGAAAGTCATCTTGGGGCCTGGGATGTGGGTGAGGGAGGAGGTGTGGGGGCAAGTGTAGCACTTCCTGTAGTTGCAGGGGAAAGTGCTGGGTGTGGTGGGGTTGGAGGGCAGTGTGGAGCGGACAAGGGAGTCACGGAGAGAGTGGTCTCTCCGGAAGGCAGACAAGGGTGGGGAGGGAAAAATGTCTTTGGTGGTGGGGTCGGATTGCAGATGGCGGAAGTGTCAGAGGATGATGTGTTGTATCTGGAGGTTAGTGGTACGTGAGGACGAGGGGGATTCTCTTTTGGCGGTTATTGCGGGGACGCAGTGTGAGGGATGAGTTGCGGGAAATGCGGGAGACACGGTCAAGGACGTTCTCGACCACATGCGTTCCCCATACAAATGGCTTAAAAGCCCTCCGCTCCTTCCTGTCCCGCAGGCCCGACCAGTGCCCCTCCACAGACACCCTCATCCGCCTAGCCAAACTTGTCCTCATCCTCAACAACTTCTCTTTCGATTCCTCCCACTTCCTACAGACAAAGGGGGTGGCCATGGGTACCCGCATGGGCCCAAGCTATGCCTGCCTCTGTGTAGGTTACGTGGAATAGTCCCTCTTCCGTACCTATACTGGCCCTAAACTCCACCTCTTACTCCATTACATTGATGACTGTATCAGCACCGCCTCATGCTCCCAAGAGGACCTCGAACAGTTCATCCTCTTCACCAACACCTTCCACCCCAACCTCAAGTTCACCTAGACCATCTCCAATGCATCTCCTTGCCTTCCTGGACCGCTCTGTCTCCATCTCAGTCAACCACCTAGAAACCGATATCCATTTCAAGCTCACCGACTGCCACAGCTACCTGGAATACACTTCCTCCCACCCACCTTCCTGCAAAAATTCCATTCCCTATTCCCAATTACTTTGCCTCTACCGCATCTGCTCCCAGGATGAGGCATTCCACTCCTGTACATCTCAGATGTCCTCGTTCTTCAAGGACTGCAACTCTTGCCCCCCCCCCCACACAGCGGTTGAGAGCGCCCTCAACCTGCGTTTCCTGCAACTCATCCAACACCCCCTTTTCTGATGAAGGGTCTAGGCCGAAACGTTTGTGCTCCTAAGATGTTGCTTGGCCTGCTCTGTTCATCCAGGTTCATACTTTGTTATCTCACGTTTGGAGGTGCTTTTGGCAACTCTCTGAGTAGCTGAAGTGCTTTTTAGATGGTACTACAGTTCATGAATTCACGCAAAATTAACGTGGGTTCAGTGAGACAGTTTCTGGTCTTCCAACATATGTATTTGACTGACGCATCCATACATTCTCTCACTCACACGCGCGCACACACATACGCAGGTAGATCAGTGGCTCTCACCTATTGGTTCATTATGAGGAGTGCTCAATCAAGGTCGTCGGAGGAGTGAAAAAGAAGCAAGGTCAGAAACCATCCCAAATTAAAGGGTAGAATCAGGTTTGAAGCGTAGGAAGGAAAACAAAAACACTGTTACATATTCATTGACTCACCACATTCATCTCCTGATCTATTGTAAACCTTTCCTTACCTGCTTTCCAGCTGCTCAGTCACTCCTAATTTGCTAAGCTATAAAGGATGGAAGAAAAGAAGTGTTCATGGTCAACAATAGCTTTCGGATCTTGCTGTGCCCAATGGAACATCAGGGCAGATACAAAGCAGTTGCCCAAGTTAAACTAGACACACAAAAAAA
The DNA here is from genome assembly GCF_030684315.1 of Stegostoma tigrinum. Taxonomy (NCBI): domain Eukaryota; kingdom Metazoa; phylum Chordata; class Chondrichthyes; order Orectolobiformes; family Stegostomatidae; genus Stegostoma; species Stegostoma tigrinum. Next base: position 8,609,752 of record NC_081404.1, on the reverse strand, counting down.
AAGAGCTAGAAGGCTAGAAATAGCAGCATTGCTGAGTATTTGCTGCTCAATGACCTTAAAAATAAACAGACCAAAATACCGATATCTTCCAAAACAAACTTGTTAAATAAATTCAGCTACTTTAATTTCATTCTCAACTAGGAATTAGAAACTGCTGCAAACATTCAGGTGGGTTAGTTCCCACAGACTGATCAAATTGTTGGAAAAATGGTGGCAACATGTATTACAACACCCATGGACTGATGACATTGGTGCAAAGTAACATGGGTTGAATGGACAATTAGCAAGTCAGTACAGGGTCCTATATTTTAAATAATAAAATTAAAATCACTTCATGTCAAACATAGAAACACTATCTTCGAAATTGGTTTGTTTTCTTCTAATACTCCATTGCTTGGAGTTGTGATTTTGCTTGATCACCCAAGACTGACTTGATTCAAGCACGCAGGTGGAGAATCAAAGCTAGGTGGAATTCTAGGTGAAGTACAGAAGTGGAGACTCTTGATTCAGTTCAAGGGACAGTCTCAAGATTCACAGCCGAACACATGTCCCCTGTAAGCCGATTAATCTTCACATTTCTGACTCATTTCCCTGTTCCTCAATGCACGTGCTATTAGCTTGGGGGAAGGAAAGTTACTGCATCAAGTTGCAGACCACTATATTTTCAGTAATTCAATGGGAGAAAAGACACAGATCAGCCAATAGCTTCATGACAGAGTGGCTGATGGCCTAATCTAATTTTCTTTTTTTCCTGGACATCAGTAACAGTTTTACCTTATCTAAATGACTTTGTTTTCCTCTTCAGATTTTACTGCACCATGCATCATTCTTGGATCAAAAGGACCAGAAGGTGATCCACTCTCAATTCTTGACAAAGCTATTCTTGAACCCCAAGGGGTGCTTTCTTTGCATCAGGTGACTTAATCTATATTTTTATTCAGTGTTTCATTCTTATTCAACAATCCAGATTGTACAAGAGAGATTAGAAACTGGTGGGTTTTGCAGATTAGAATAGTTATTTGGTGTTTTCCTCTTGGCAAAAGAAATGACCTAAACTCCTGCTGACAGTTCAAAAAAAACAATATTCACGAATCTACCTTCAGGAATTTCACCTTTGTCTTGAGATGTTTCCTTTCTTTTTCTTAAATAGAGACCAAAAATATAGGAACCAGAATTACTATCAAGAATAACACTGATTTGTGGTATTTGCTCCCAAGGTGCATATTTATTTTCATACTTAGCTTAATTGATATTCAAGTCTGTAGTTAATGCCAGGGTCTGCCCAAACATGATTACCACACCCACTATTGCCATGTAGACCAAATGCCCCTCAAGTTTAAGTAACACTCCCAATCACTCCCCCCTCATATACATCTTTTTAAATGGATACAGTTGCAGTCAGTCATAAATTGTGTTTTTTTAAACTATATCAATGCTTGCAGTATTAGCTTTATCTTCTCTTTCATGGACAACAGTTTTGAAAGTTTATTGAAAGTCAGTATTTTTTGGTCCTGGTTTATTGTCTACAACCACGCAGTTGGGACATTGGGGATGGGGAATTTTTTTTAACCACCAATATATTTATGCTGATTCAGATCAAAGGGGGGAGGGAGGTTTACCCAGGCTCAGTAAAGGTTCCATATATAAAAGCATGCTGCTGGGATAGGGATTTGAAAATGCATGTGGGAGTGGGGAGATTATGAGAACAACATCTTTTTTTCCCTGTTTTTTTTGCAGTGTTTTCCCCCACCCACCCCCCCCCCAAAAAAAGAGACAAGGATGATTAAGCTAAAAGAGAAAATAAAGGGACCATTCTTGCTGATGGGTGTGCTGATTGGTACAGGACAGTCCACCTGTCACAGAAACTGTCTTTCAATCCAGGTTCCAAGATAATGCAATTAGGAACAGCAAGGATGGAAGCTTTTGCTGGCCTTTCCTTCTCTGCCTTACTTTTCCACTTTTTAAACGTCCACTGCACCACCACACAGAGGGACAATCTCACCAGGAGTTACTTTGTGTTTTATTTTCTCCTTTTGGCTTAAACATAGTGGTCTCTAAAAGTGATCAGCTGCTGTAGAACAAAACAAAGAAAAAAGGGAGAGAGACTATCCCACAGTATATATACTTTATGGGTCGTACCTTGCTGAGTCTAACATTACACAATAAATATCTCAAAAAAATCAATCACGTTTCGGAGACTCAATTGCATGCTAGTATCCAAGTATGCACAGCTGATCAAGTCAACATGCCAGCTGTCCAAACTATGTAACTACATATTGACCCGCTTCTGAAAGAATAATGATTTATGGCATAATCAAAAAGATAAAAAGATGACACTTAATCCCCAGAACCCACATGCAATAAATTTTGGAACTGCAAGTAGGATGCAAGGAGTGAATTTTTATGGAGTCTTTCAATTTTGAACGAGTGGCATGTGGGTTTGGTTTGTGTCTGTGAAGGGGTTTAATAATTAACTGTAATTAATTCTGTCGCCATTGTGATTTCTTTTGGAAATAATTTAAGATAGCTACTTCCTGGAGAGGAAAGAGTTTTGAATTCCTTGGTGAATTTTATAACAGTAAACAGTTATGCATTAGGTTTCAGATAGAAGGATCTAGATTTTTTTTCTACGACTTTTGGGGAAACATCCATAGCTTAGAAAACTCTTTTTGGTTTCAGCTCACATTTTCAGAAGTCTTGGCTAAAGCTGATTGTTTAAGACAGTTGTTCCTGAAGAAGGAAGATAGTTAGAACTGTTAAGAAGTATTCTACCTCCGTGGAAGGAGTTAATTTGGAAGTGCCAGATAAGAAGTGCTTGGCTAAACACTGAAAGGGTTATCTGAAGTTGAGAAAGCTTAAACTCAGTTGTATGAAAGCTTAAAGAAGAATCTATCAGACCCTCAAGACTGGGAGCTATTTAATTACACCTTTATAGATGTGATAAAGAAGGGAATTCTCTCTGGTGAGAGCACTATAAGGACTGCTGTTGAGATTAATGGGATTGTATATTACTGTTTGTTTCAAAATCTTGCAAGTTGTATTATATATAAATAGGTTTATTCATTTTGTGTAATAAACTTATGTTTACTTGCTAAAACCAAATTGGCAACATGGTGTTTCAGTGAAAGACCACCTTGTTAAAATGAATAAAAAAGCAAAATGTGATTTGTCAAGCCAGATTTCGAACTGGAATCTGACTTGTCCAGTAACAACATCAGTCGGTGTTGCATTTTGTTGCATCAATCTTTTAATGATACCCTTCTAATTGGCCACCACCTTGCACCCTCTATAACCTTGAATCATCCAAAACTCTGTTACCTGAATAATATCTTGTACCAGTTGCCTTACTCTGTGTTCACTGTTCTAGTTTCTAGCTTGGAAGAAATTGTTGAAAATTCCGACCTTTGTTGTCTTGTCCCTCCTTATCTCAGTGAACTCCTTCACCTCTACTTCCCCAGATTTCTGCCCACTTCCAATTCTAGCCTCTTCTGGACCCTTGATTTTCACTGTAGAACCATTGACAGCTGTGCATTTACTTAGATCTTAACCCACATCTCTTTAAAAAGTAGGAGAATGAAAAGTATAAATGTGTAAAGAAACACTGTGCACATCAGTTCTCCCACTAAAGTTGACAACCTCACAGTTTTCCACATTGTATTTCATTTGTCATGTTCTTGCCCAATCACTATGCCTGCCCAAATGCTTCTGAAAATGTTTTACACTTTCCTCACAGAAGACATTCCTGCCTAGGTCTCTATCATCTGCTAATACGGTGAAAGTACTGTGCCTTTAAGAGAGATTTGTTCTGTGCTGTTTCTCTTCGTTTGAGACATTGGTCAGAATGGGCAAGTTGGACCAAATGGTCTGTTTCACATCAGTATGGCATTACCGATAGCTCATTAGCCTTTGGCTCTGGATGAAACACTAAAAGGCATGGAATAGATGCTGCAGCTTGGTCCAGTCTGAGAGATGGGCACCTGTCCCTGTGCACAAAGTGTCATTGCTGCAACCGTTCAACACCAGTTGCCAGTGCACCCTGCAGTGTATGTGCATGCTAAGTGGCCTGCAAGTGGAATGGAGTGGTGCCATGACGGTTGAGGGATTGCTAAATGTCAGATACCAATGTCTGTGGATGAGTGGAGCTTGCAGATGGTACCAATGGATTGTGCCCCAGGATGCTGAGCAACATGGGAGGCTGGTTGCAGACAGTGACAAGCCATGTTGAAATTTTTTTTACTGTCTACCTTGTTTGATAGATTTTCCCTGCCCACTCACCCCCACCCTCCATTCATGGGATGTGGGTAGCGCTGGCTAGGCCACCATTCATTGCTCATCCCTATTTGCCCAGAGGGCAGTTAAGAGTCAACCATATTGCTATGGAGTCACATGTAGGCCAGACCAGGTAAAGATGGCAGTTTCCGTCCCTAAAGGACATGAGTGAACCAGATGGGTTTGTCCAACAGTCAGCAATGGATTCATTGTTGTCATTAGAATCTTAGTTCCCAATTTTTATTGAATTCAAATCTGCCTTGGCAGGATTTAAATCCAGGTGCCCAGAACATTACCTGATATGTGGGATTAACAATTCAGGGATAATACCACAAGGCTGTTGCCTCCCCAAAAATTTCACAAGATAGGGAGCTGAATACAAATGTGAATAATTGTGGTTTTAAAAAGAAAGTGTTCAGCAAGCTATAATTCTCCTTCAAATTACAACTAATACTGTCGAGCAGGAAACCAGCCTTGCTGCTGGGCAAAAAAATCAAGATAGAGTGAGAAGCACCCAGCATCCTCGTTGAACATTGATCTGCGTTTGCCACAAATCTTACCAGAGCCCACACCAATCAAACCCTGATTGCGTTTCTCACAAACACACACACACACACACACACACACACACACACACACACACACACACACACACACACACACACACACACACAGAAACACACGCACATG
>NC_081404.1:8429793-8432293 GCF_030684315.1 Stegostoma tigrinum | reverse complement strand
CACACTGAAACACACAGACAAACAGAAACACACAGACTCAAAAACACAGAAATGCACACAGAGACATGCACACACACGCACACAGAGAAACACACAAAGGCACAGACACACACACACAGAAGTAAAAACACACCCACACACACACAAAAGAAACACATGCACAGCAACACACAGACACCAACAGAAACACACACACACACACGCACAAACACCCACAGCAACACACACACACACACACACCCACAGAAACACACACAGACACCGACAGAAACACACACTCACACACACACACAGAAACACAACCACACAGAAAAAAAACACACACACCCACAGAAACACAGACACCGACAGAAACACACACACAGACACCGACAGAAACACACACTCACACACACACAGAAACACAACCACACAGAAAAAAAACACACACACCCACAGAAACACAGACATCCACAGAAACACACACACAGACACCCACAAAAACACACAGATGCCCTCAGAAACAAACAGACACACACACCCACAGAAACACAGACACCCACAGAAACACACACACAGACACCGACAGAAACACACTCTCACACACACACACAGAAACACACAAACACAGAAAGTCACACAGACACAGACACCCACAGAACCACATAGACACCCACAGAAACAAACACACACACACACACACACACACACACACACACACACAGACACCCACAGGAACACACACGTAGACACACACTCTCTCCCACACACACAGAAACACACATACACAGAAATACACACACACAGAGGAACACAGACACGCACACACAGAAACACACACATGCACACACACAAACGCATACACTCGCGCATGCGCACACATAAACACACACGTGGGAACACATACACAAACACACATAATCACACACACTGGCACTCACAGGAACACACACACTCACACACACATATACTCACAGACAGAGATAGAGAAACACACACACACACACACACACACACAGAAACACACACACATAAAGAGGCACACACACAGGAATACACACACTCTCTCACACATACACAGAGAAACAGACAGACACAGACACACAGAAACACACACACACACAAAGAAACACACACGGATAAACAGGCACACACACACAGGAACACACACACAGAAAGAAAAAAACACACACACACGCACAGAAACACACAGACACCAACAGAAACACACACACACACACACACACACGCACAAACACCCACAGAAACACACACCCACACCCACAGAAACACACACATTCTCCCTCACACACAGAAATGCACACAAACACATACATTCACAGAAACATATACAGTCGCAGACAGGAACACACACACAGGAACACACACACACACACACACACCCACAGAAACACACACACACTCTCTCTCTCTCTCTCTCTCTCTCACACACACACACACACACACACACACACACACAAAAACAGAAACACACACAAACACATACACACACACACAGAAACACATAATCATGCACACACACACTGGCACTCACAGGAACACACACACACACACGCACACAAACAGAAACATACACAAACGCATACGCACACACACAGAAACACATAATCATGCACACACACACTGGCACTCACAGGAACACACAAACACACACACACTCACACATACACTCACAGACACAGACAGAGAAACACACACACACACACACACACACACACACACACACACACAGAAACACACACACATAAAGAGGCACACACACACAGGAACACACACTCTCTCACACATACACAGAGAAACAGACAGACACAGACACACAGAAACACACACACACACACAAGCACAGAATCACACAGACACACAAACACACACACAGAAGTGTGCACGCGTACAAACACACACACACACACACAAACACATGCACACGAACACACACACAGAGAAACACACACACACACAAGCACAGAATCACACAGACACACAAACACACACACAGAAGTGTGCACGCGTACAAACACACACACATGAACACACACACAGAGAAACACACACACACAAGCACAGAATCACACACAGACACATAGAGAGAGGTGCGCACGCATACACAAACACAGAAACACACACCCACAGAAACACATAGACACCCACAGAAACACACACTCTCTCCCTCACACACACACAGAAATGCACACAAACACATACATACACACAGAAACATATACAGTCGCAGACAGGAACACACACACAGGAACACACACACACAGGCACCCACAGAAACACACACTCTCTCTCTCACACACACACACACACACACACGCACACAAACACACACACACACACACACTCACAAACACAGAAACACATATATGCACACAGAGATACACACACACACACACACACACACAGACACACACACACACACACACAGAAACACACACACATAAAGAGGCACACACACACACAGGAACACCCACATTTCTCACATATACACAGAGAAACA
>NC_081404.1:8387293-8389793 GCF_030684315.1 Stegostoma tigrinum | reverse complement strand
ACGCGTACACACACACACGCACACAAACACACACACACACAGAGGAACACACACACTGACAAACACAGAAGCACACACACACACAGACACAGATAAAAACACACACACAAACACAGAAACACACACACTCACAAACACAGAAGCGCACACACACTCAGACAAAAAAAACACACACACACAGATACACACACACATAAGGACGAACACACACACAGGAACACACACAGTCTCTCACACATACACAGAGAAACACAGACAGACACAGACACACAGAAACACACACATACAGACACACACAGATGCACACACACACACATACACAGGAACACACACACACACAAACACAGAAACACACACACACACAAACACAGAAGCACACACACAGAGACAAAAGAAACACACACACACACGCGCACTCACAGGAACACACTCTCTCACACACACACATACACTCACAGACACAGACAGAGAAACACACACACACACACACACACACACACACACACACACACACACACACACAGGAACACACACATTCTCTCACACATACACAGAGAAACACAGACAGACACAGACACACAGAAACACACACACACACACACACAGAAACACACACACACAAGCACAGAATCACACACAGACACACACACACACAGAAGTGCGCACGCGTACACACACACAAACACACACACACACAGAGGAACACACACACTGACAAACACAGAAGCACACACACACACAGACACAGATAAAAACACACACACAAACACAGAAACACACACACTCACAAACACAAACACAGAAGCGCACACACACTCAGACAAAAAAAACACACACACACACAGATACACACACACATAAGGACGAACACACACACAGGAACACACACAGTCTCTCACACATACACAGAGAAACACAGACAGACACAGACACACAGAAACACACACATACAGACACACACAGATGCACACACACACAAATACACAGGAACACACACACACACAAACACAGAAACACACACACACACAAACACAGAAGCACACACACAGAGACAAAAGAAACACACACACACACACACACACGCACTCACAGGAACACACTCTCTCACACACACACATACACTCACAGACACAGACAGAGAAACACACACACACACACACACACACACACACACACACACACACACACAGGAACACACACATTCTCTCACACATACACAGAGAAACACAGACAGACACAGACACACAGAAACACACACACACACACACACACACAGAAACACACAAACACAAGCACAGAATCACACACAGACACACACACACACAGAAGTGCGCACGCGTACACACACACACGCACACAAACACACACACACACAGAGGAACACACACACTGACAAACACAGAAGCACACACACACACAGACACAGATAAAAACACACACACAAACACAGAAACACACACACTCACAAACACAGAAGCGCACACACACTCAGACAAAAAAAACACACACACACACAGATACACACACACATAAGGACGAACACACACACAGGAACACACACAGTCTCTCACACATACACAGAGAAACACAGACAGACACAGACACACAGAAACACACACATACAGACACACACAGATGCACACACACACAAATACACAGGAACACACACACACACAAACACAGAAACACACACACACAAACACAGAAGCACACACACAGAGACAAAAGAAACACACACACACACACACACACACACACACACACACACACACACACACACACGCACTCACAGGAACACACTCTCTCACACACACACATACACTCACAGACACAGACAGAGAAACACACACACACACACACACACACACACACACACACACAGGAACACACACATTCTCTCACACATACACAGACACACAGAAACACACACACACACACACACACACAGAGAAACACACACACACAAGCACAGAATCACACACAGACACACACACACACAGAAGTGCGCACGCGTACACACACACACGCACACAAACACACACACACAGAAACACAGACACACGCACACAGAAACACACGCACATAAACACACGAACAGAAACACACACACACACACACACACAAACAGAAACACACAGACTCACAAACACAGAAACGCACACACACTCAGACAAAAAAAACACACACACACACAGATACACACACACATAAGGACGAACACACACACAGGAACACACACAGTCTCTCACACATACACAGAGAAACACAGACAGACACAGACACACAGAAACACACACATACAGACACACACAGATGCACACACACACAAATACACAGGAACACACACACACACAAACACAGAAACACACACACACACAAACACAGAAGCACACACACAGAGACAAAAGAAACACACACACACACACACACGCACTCACAGGAACACACTCTCTCACACACACACATACACTCACAGACACAGACAGAGAAACACACACAC
>NC_081404.1:8374793-8382293 GCF_030684315.1 Stegostoma tigrinum | reverse complement strand
ACAGGCACACAGAAACACACACACAAACAGAAACACACACACGCACAAACACCCACAGAAACACACACACACACACACACACACCCACAGAAACACAGACACCTACAGAAACACACACAGACACCGACAGAAACACACTCACACACACAAACACACACACACAGAAAAATACACAGACACAGACAGACACAGACACCCACAGAAACACATAGACACCCACAGAAACAAACACACACACACATAATCACACACACACACACACACACACACACACACACATAATCACGCACACACACACTGGCACTCACAGGAACACACACACACTCTCACACACACATACACTCACAGACACAGACAGAGAAACACACACACACACCCAAAGAAACACACACTCTCTCCCTCACACACACAGAAACACACACATACACATACATACACACAGAAACACATACAGTCGCAGACAGGAACACACACACACAGGCACCCACAGAAACACACACTCTCTCTCTCTCACACACACAGAAACACACACACACAGAAGCACACACAAACACAGAAACACACGCACATAAACACAAACACTCAGAAACACAGACACACAGAAACACACACAACACACACACACACAAACAGAAACACACAGACTCACAAACACAGAAACACACACACAGACAAAAACACACACACACACATACACACACACAAACACAGAAAGACACACAAACTCATACACACACACAGAAACACACACACACACACACACACACACACACACACACACACACACACACACACACACACACACACACACACACACACACAGGAACACACAGACACAAACACAGAAACACACACACAAACACAGAAGCACACACAAATGCACACAGACAAAAACACACACACAAACACAGAAACACACACACAAACACAGAAGCACACACAAATGCACACAGACAAAAACACACACACACACAGAAACACACACAAACACATACACACACACACACACACACACACACACACACACAGACAGAAAAACACACACATACACACATAAAGACGCACACACACACAGGAAAACACACACACAGAAGCACACACAAACACAGAAACACACGCACATAAACACAAACACTCAGAAACACAGACACACAGAAACACACACAACACACACACACAAACAGAAACACACAGACTCAAAAACACAGAAACACACACACACACAGACAAAAACACACACACACATACACACACACAAACACAGAAAGACACACAAACTCATACGCACACACACACAGAAACACACACACATACACACACACACACACACAGGAACACACAGACACAAACACAGAAACACACACACAAACACAGAAGCACACACAAATGCACACGCACACAGACACACACACACAGAAACACACACAAACACATACACACACACACACACTCACAGACACAGACAGAAAAACACACACATACACACATAAAGACGCACACACACACAGGAAAACACACACTCTCTCACACATACACAGAGAAACACAGACAGACACAGGCACTCAGAAACACACACACAGAAACACACACACAGAGAAACACACACACGCACAAACACCCACAGAAACACACACACAAACCCACAGAAACACAGACACCTACAGAAACACACACAGACACCGACAGAAACACACTCACACACACACAGAAACACACACACACAGAAAAATACACAATCACACACAAACACATACACACACACACAATCACGCATACACACACACACACACACACACACACACACACATAATCACGCACACACACACACACACACACACACACACACACACACACATAATCACGCACGCACACACTCTCTCTCTCACATACGCAGAGAAACACAGACAGACACACACAGAAACACAAGTACACACAGAAACACACACACAGAAACACTCACACACAGAAACACACATACAGACACACACACACACACACACACACAAGCACAGAATCACACACAGACACATAAACACACACACAGAAGTGCGCACGCGTACACACACACACGGAGAAACACAGACACACAGAAAAACACAAAACACACGCACACAAACAGAAACACACAGACTCACAAACACAGATGTGCTCACACAGAGACATGCACACACATGCACACACAGAAACACACAAAGGCACAGACACACACACTCCGAAACTAAAACAACACACACAAAAAAAACACACACACACATGCACAGAAACACACAGACACCAACAGAAACACACACATACCCACAGAAACACACACTCTCTCCCTCACACACACAAACACATACATACACACAGAAACACATACAGTCGCAGACAGGAACACACACACACAGAGACACCAACAGAAACACTCTCTCTCTCTCTCTCTCTCTCTCTCTCACACACACACACAGGCACACAATTCAGAAACACACACACACACACACACACGCAGATACACACACACACAGGAACACACACACTCACAAACACACACACACACACAAGCACACAGACAAAAACAAACACACACAGAAACACACACTCACAAACAGAGAAGCACACACACACACACAAACACAGAAAGACACACAAACTCATACACACACACACACAGAAACACACACACACACACACACACACGCGCACACACACACACACACACACACACGCACACATGAACACACACACACAAACACAGAAGCACACACAAATGCACACGTACACAGACAAAAACACACACAAACACACACACACACACACACACTCACAGACACAGACAGAAAAACACACACATACACACATAAAGACGCACACACACACAGGAAAACACACACTCTCTCACACATACACAGAGAAACACACAGACACAGGCACACAGAAACACACACACAAACAGAAACACACACACGCACAAACACCCACAGAAACACACACACACCCACACCCACCCACAGAAACACAGACACCTACAGAAACACACACAGACACCGACAGAAACACACTCACACACACAAACACACACACACAGAAAAATACACAGACACAGACAGACACAGACACCCACAGAAACACATAGACACCCACAGAAACAAACACACACACATAATCACACACACACACACACACACACACACACACACACACACACACACACACACACACACACACATAATCACGCACACACACACTGGCACTCACAGGAACACACACACACTCTCACACACACATACACTCACAGACACAGACAGAGAAACACACACACACACCCAAAGAAACACACACTCTCTCCCTCACACACACAGAAACACACACATACACATACATACACACAGAAACACATACAGTCGCAGACAGGAAAACACACACACAGGCACCCACAGAAACACACTCTCTCTCTCTCACACACACAGAAACACACACACACAGAAGCACACACAAACACAGAAACACACGCACATAAACACAAACACTCAGAAACACAGACACACAGAAACACACACAACACACACACACAAACAGAAACACACAGACTCACAAACACAGAAACACACACACACACATACACACACACAAACACAGAAAGACACACAAACTCATACACACACACAGAAACACACACACACACACACACACACACACACACACACACACACACACACACACAGGAACACACAGACACAAACACAGAAACACACACACAAACACAGAAGCACACACAAATGCACACAGACAAAAACACACACACAAACACAGAAACACACACACAAACACAGAAGCACACACAAATGCACACAGACAAAAACACACACACACACAGAAACACACACAAACACATACACACACACACACACACACACACACACACACACACAGACACAGACAGAAAAACACACACATACACACATAAAGACGCACACACACACAGGAAAACACACACACAGAAGCACACACAAACACAGAAACACACGCACATAAACACAAACACTCAGAAACACAGACACACAGAAACACACACAACACACACACACAAACAGAAACACACAGACTCAAAAACACAGAAACACACACACACAGACAAAAACACACACACACATACACACACACAAACACAGAAAGACACACAAACTCATACGCACACACACACAGAAACACACACACATACACACACACACACACACACACACACAGGAACACACAGACACAAACACAGAAACACACACACAAACACAGAAGCACACACAAATGCACACGCACACAGACACACACACACAGAAACACACACAAACACATACACACACACACACACTCACAGACACAGACAGAAAAACACACACATACACACATAAAGACGCACACACACACAGGAAAACACACACTCTCTCACACATACACAGAGAAACACAGACAGACACAGGCACTCAGAAACACACACACACAGAAACAAACACACACAGAAACACACACACAGAGAAACACACACACGCACAAACACCCACAGAAACACACACACAAACCCACAGAAACACAGACACCTACAGAAACACACACAGACACCGACAGAAACACACTCACACACACACAGAAACACACACACACAAACACATACACACACACACAATCACACATACACACACACACACACACACACACACACACACATAATCACGCACACACACACACACACACACACACACACATAATCACGCACACACACTCTCTCTCTCACATACGCAGAGAAACACAGACAGACACACACAGAAACACAAGCACACACAGAAACACACACACAGAAACACTCACACACAGAAACACACATACAGACACACACACACACACACACACACACACAAGCACAGAATCACACACAGACACATAAACACACACACAGAAGTGCGCACGCGTACACACACACACGGAGAAACACAGACACACAGAAAAACACAAAACACACGCACACAAACAGAAACACACAGACTCACAAACACAGATGTGCTCACACAGAGACATGCACACACATGCACACACAGAAACACACAAAGGCACAGACACACACACTCCGAAACTAAAACAACACACACAAAAAAAACACACACACACATGCACAGAAACACACAGACACCAACAGAAACACACACATACCCACAGAAACACACACTCTCTCCCTCACACACACAAACACATACATACACACAGAAACACATACAGTCGCAGACAGGAACACACACACACAGAGACACCAACAGAAACACACTCTCTCTCTCTCTCTCTCTCACACACACACAGGCACACAATTCAGAAACACACACACACACACACGCAGATACACACACACACAGGAACACACACACTCACAAACACACACACACACAAGCACACAGACAAAAACAAACACACACAGAAACACACACTCACAAACAGAGAAGCACACACACACACACAAACACAGAAAGACACACAAACTCATACACACACACACACAGAAACACACACACACAGAAACACACACACACACACACACGCGCACACACACACACACACACACACACACACACAGGAACACACACACACAAACACAGAAGCACACACAAATGCACAAGTACACAGACAAAAACACACACAAACACACACACACACACACACACACACACTCACAGACAGAAAAACACACACATACACACATAAAGACGCACACACACACAGGAAAACACACACTCTCTCACACATACACAGAGA
The DNA here is from genome assembly GCF_030684315.1 of Stegostoma tigrinum. Taxonomy (NCBI): domain Eukaryota; kingdom Metazoa; phylum Chordata; class Chondrichthyes; order Orectolobiformes; family Stegostomatidae; genus Stegostoma; species Stegostoma tigrinum. The sequence goes on along the minus strand of NC_081404.1, from coordinate 8,376,524 downwards.
AACACACAGACACAGGCACACAGAAACACACACACAAACAGAAACACACACACGCACAAACACCCACAGAAACACACACACACACACACACCCACAGAAACACAGACACCTACAGAAACACACACAGACACCGACAGAAACACACTCACACACACAAACACACACACACAGAAAAATACACAGACACAGACAGACACAGACACCCACAGAAACACATAGACACCCACAGAAACAAACACACACACACATAATCACACACACACACACACACACACACACACACACACACACACACACACACACACACATAATCACGCACACACACACTGGCACTCACAGGAACACACACACACTCTCACACACACATACACTCACAGACACAGACAGAGAAACACACACACACACCCAAAGAAACACACACTCTCTCCCTCACACACACAGAAACACACACATACACATACATACACACAGAAACACATACAGTCGCAGACAGGAACACACACACACAGGCACCCACAGAAACACACTCTCTCTCTCTCTCACACACACAGAAACACACACACACAGAAGCACACACAAACACAGAAACACACGCACATAAACACAAACACTCAGAAACACAGACACACAGAAACACACACAACACACACACACAAACAGAAACACACAGACTCACAAACACAGAAACACACACACAGACAAAAACACACACACACACATACACACACACAAACACAGAAAGACACACAAACTCATACACACACACAGAAACACACACACACACACACACACACACACACACACACACACAGGAACACACAGACACAAACACAGAAACACACACACAAACACAGAAGCACACACAAATGCACACAGACAAAAACACACACACAAACACAGAAGCACACACAAATGCACACAGACAAAACCCACACACACAAACACATACACACACACACACACAGACACAGACAGAAAAACACACACATACACACATAAAGACGCACACACACACAGGAAAACACACACACAGAAGCACATACAAACACAGAAACACACGCACATAAACACAAACACTCAGAAACACAGACACACAGAAACACACACAACACACACACACAAACAGAAACACACAGACTCAAAAACACAGAAACACACACACACACAGACAAAAACACACACACACATACACACACACAAACACAGAAAGACACACAAACTCATACGCACACACACACAGAAACACACACACATACACACACACACACACACAGGAACACACAGACACAAACACAGAAACACACACACAAACACAGAAGCACACACAAATGCACACGCACACAGACACACACAGACACACACACACAGAAACACACACAAACACATACACACACACACTCACAGACACAGACAGAAAAACACACACATACACACATAAAGACGCACACACACACAGGAAAACACACACTCTCTCACACATACACAGAGAAACACAGACAGACACAGGCACTCAGAAACACACACACACAGAAACAAACACACACAGAAACACACACACAGAGAAACACACACACGCACAAACACCCACAGAAACACACACACAAACCCACAGAAACACAGACACCTACAGAAACACACACAGACACCGACAGAAACACACTCACACACACACAGAAACACACACACACAGAAAAATACACAGTCACAGACAGACACAGACACCCACAGAAA
>NC_081404.1:8369793-8372293 GCF_030684315.1 Stegostoma tigrinum | reverse complement strand
ACAGAAACACACACATGCACACACACAAACGCACACACTCACGCACGCACACACATAAACACACACGTAAGAACACACACAGAAACACACACACACACGCAGTAACATGCACATATAAACACACACACACAGAAACACACACGGATAAACAGGCACACACACACACACAGGCACACACAGGAACACACACAGAAAGAAAAACACACACACAACAGAAACACACACACACACACACACGCACGCACAAACACCCACAGAAACACACACACACAAACACACCCACAGAAACACACACTCACTCCCTCACACACGCACAGAAACACACACAAACACATACATACACACAGAAACACATACAGTCGCAGAGAGGAGCACACACACACAGACACCCACAGAAACACACACTGTCTCTCTCTCTCTCTCACACACACACACACACACACACACACACACACACAGAAACAAACACACACACACACACACAGAAACACACATGGATAAACAGGCACACACACAGGCACACACAGGAACACACACACAGAAAGAAAAATACACACACACAAAAGAAACACACAGACACCAACAGAAACACACACACACACACACACACATACACGCACAAACACCCACAGAAACACACACACACACCCACAGAAACACAAACACTCTCCCTCACAAACACACAGAAACACACACAAACACATACATACACACAGAAACACATACAGTCACAGACAGGAACACACACACACAGAAACACACACTGTCTGTCTCTCACACACACACACAGAAACACACACACACACACACACACACACACACACACAGACAGACACACACACAGGAACACACACAGACACAAACACAGACAGACACACAGAAATACACTCAAAAACATACACACACACACATAATCACGCACACACACACTGGCACTCACAGGAACACACACTCTCACACACACATACACTCAAAGACACACACACACACACACACACACACACACACACACACACACACACACAGACACACACACACACACACACACACAGGAACACACACAGACACAAACACAGAAGCACACACAGAAACACACAGACACACACACACACACACACACAGAAACACACACACACAAGCACAGAATCACACACAGACACACAAACACACACACAGAAGTGCGCACGCGTACACACACACACACACAGAAACACAGACACACGCACACAGAAACACGCACATAAACACACACACACAGAAACACAGACACACACACACAACACAACACAAACAGAAACACACAGACTCACAAACACAGAAACGCACACACACAGAGGCATGCACACTCATGCACACACAGAAACACACAAAGGAACAGACACACACACACAGAAATAAAAACACACACACACAGACACACACACACACACAGTAACATGCACATATAAACACACACACACAGAAACACACATGGATAAACAGGCACACACACAGGCACACACAGGAACACACACACAGAAAGAAAAATACACACACACAAAAGAAACACACAGACACCAACAGAAACACACACACACACACACATACACGCACAAACACCCACAGAAACACACACACACACCCACAGAAACACACACACTCTCCCTCACAAACACACAGAATCACACACAAACACATACATACACACAGAAACACATACAGTCACAGACAGGAACACACACACACAGAAACACACACTGTCTCTCTCTCACACACACACACACAGAAACACACACACACACACACACACACACACACACACACACACACACACACACACACACACACAGACACACACACACAGGAACACACACAGACACAAACACAGACAGACACACAGAAACACACTCAAAAACATACACACACACACATAATCACGCACACACACACTGGCACTCACAGGAACACACACTCACACACACATGCACTCAAAGACACAGACAGACAAAAACACACACACACACACACACACACACACACACACACAAACACACTCACAGACACAGACAGAAAAACACACACATACACACATAAAGACGCTCACACACACAGGAAAACACACACTCTCTCACACATACACAGAGAAACACAGACAGACACAGGCACTCAGAAACACACACACACAGAAACAAACACACACAGAAACACACACACGCAAAACACCCACAGAAACACACACACACACCCACAGAAACACAGACACCTACAGAAACACACACAGACACCGACAGAAACACACTCACACACACAAACACACACACACAGAAAAATACACAGACACAGACAGACACAGACACCCACAGAAACACATAGACACCCACAGAAACAAACACACACACACATAATCACGCACACACACACACGCATAATCACGCACACACACACTGGCACTCACAGGAACACACACACACTCTCACACACATATACACTCACATACACAGACAGAGAAACACACACACAC
>NC_081404.1:8362293-8364793 GCF_030684315.1 Stegostoma tigrinum | reverse complement strand
CAGACAGAGAAACACACACACACACCCAAAGAAACACACACTCTCTCCCTCACACACACAGAAACACACACATACACATACATACACACAGAAACAGATACAGTCGCAGACAGGAACACACTCACACAGGCACCCACAGAAACACACACTCTCTCTCTCACACACACACACAGAAACACACACACACACACAGAAGCACACACAAACACAGAAACACACGCACATAAACAAAAACACTCAGAAACACAGACACACAGAAACACACACAACACACACACACAAACAGAAACACACAGACTCACAAACACAGAAACGCACACACACAGAGGCATGCACACACGCACACACAGAAACACACACGGATAAACAGGCACACACACATAGGCACACACAGGAACACACACAGAAAGAAAAACACACACACAACAGAAACACACACACACACATGCACGCACAAACACCCACAGAAACACACACACACAAACACACCCACAGAAACACACACTCACTCCCTCACACACGCACAGAAACACACACAAACACATACATACACACAGAAACACATACAGTCGCAGACAGGAGCACACACACACAGACACCCACAGAAACACACACACTCTCTCTCTCTCTCTCTCACACACACACACACACACACAGAAACAAACACACACACACACACACACACACACAGAGTAACATGCACATATAAACACACACACACAGGCACACACATGGATAAACAGGCACACACACAGGCACACACAGGAACACACACACAGAAAGAAAAATACACACACACAAAAGAAACACACAGACACCAACAGAAACACACACACCCACATACACGCACAAACACCCACAGAAACACACACACACACCCACAGAAACAAACACACACACACACACACAGAAACACAGACACCCACAAAAACACACACATAGACACTGACAGAAACGCACTCTCTCAAACACACACAGAAACACACTTACACAGAAATACACACACATACACAGAGGAACACAGATACACACACACACACAGAAACACACACATGCACACACACAAACGCACACACTCACACACGCACACACATAAACACACACGTAAGAACACACACAGAAACACACAAACACCCACAGAAACACACACACACAAACACACCCACAGAAACACACTCACTCCCTCACACACGCACAACAGAAACACACAAAAACACATACATACACACAGAAACACATACAGTCGCAGACAGGAGCACACACACACAGACACCCACAGAAACACATACACTCTCTCTCTCTCTCTCTCTCACACACACACACACAGAAACAAACACACACACACACAAACATGCACATATAAACACACACACACACACACAGAAACACACATGGATAAACAGGCACACACAGGAACACACACACAGAAAGAAAAATACACACACACAAAAGAAACACACAGACACCAACAGAAACACACACACACACACATACACGCACAAACACCCACAGAAACACACACACACACCCACAGAAACACACACACTCTCCCTCACAAACACACAGAAACACACACAAACACATACATACACACAGAAACACATACAGTCACAGACAGGAACACACACACACAGAAACACACACTGTCTCTCTCTCTCTCACACACACACACACACAGAAACACACACACACACACATGCACACACACACACACACACACACACACACACACACACAGGAACACACACAGACACAAACACAGACAGACACACAGAAACACACTCAAAAACATACACACACACACATAATCACGGACACACACACTGGCACTCACAGGGACACACACTCTCACACACAGATACACTCAAAGACACACACACACACACACACAGGAACACACACAGACACAAACACAGAAGCACACACAGAAACACACTCAAAAACATACACACACACACATAATCACGCACACACACACTGGCACTCACAGGAACACACACTCTCACACACACATGCACTCAAAGACACAGACAGACAAACACACACACACACACAGGAACACACACATTCTCTCACACATACACAGAGAACCACAGACAGACACAGACACACAGAAACACACACACACACACACACACACACACAGAAACACACATACACACACACACACACACACAGAAACACACACACACAAGCACAGAATCACACACAGACACACAAACACACACACAGAAGTGCGCACGCGTACACACACACACACACACACACACAGAAACACAGACACGCACACAGAAACACACGCACATAAACACACACACACAGAAACACAGACACACACACAACATAACACAAACAGAAACACACAGAAACGCACACACACAGAGGCATGCACACACAGAAACACGCAAAGGCACAGACACACACACACAGAAATAAAAACACACACACACAGACACACAGACACACACACACACAGAAACACACACAAAAACACAGAAGC
>NC_081404.1:8329793-8332293 GCF_030684315.1 Stegostoma tigrinum | reverse complement strand
ACACATGCACACACACAAACACACACACTCACGCACGCACACACACAAACGCACACACTCACGCACGCACACACATAAACACACACGTAAGAACACACACAGAAACACACACGCACACACACACACGCAGTAACATGCACATATAAACACACACACACAGAAACACACACGGATAAACAGGCACACACACACAGGCACACACAGGAACACACACAGAAAGAAAAACACACACACAACAGAAACACACACACACACACACACACACACAGGAACACACACAAACGCGCACACAAACACACACACACACACATACACAGGAACACACACACAAACACAGAAACACACACACACAATCACAGAAGCACACACACACAGACAAAAACACACACACACACACACACACACACACACACACACACACACACAGAAACACACACAAACATGCACATAAACACAGACACACAGAAACACAGACACACACACAATACACACACACAAACAGAAACACGCAGACTCACAAACACAGAAACGCACACACACGCACACACAGAAACACACAAAGGCACAGATACACACACAGAAAGAAACACACACACACACACAGACACACACACACACACACACACACACACACACACACACAAAAGAAACACACGCACAGAAACACACAGACACCAACAGAAACACACACTCTCTCCCTCACACTCACACACAGAAACACACTTCAGAAACACACACACACAGATACAAACACACACACACACACACACACAGAGAAACACACACAAACAGAAACACACACAGACACAGACTGACACAAACACCCACAGAAACACATAGACACCCACAGAAACACACACACAGACACCGAGAGAAACACACTCTCACACACACACACAGAAACACACACACACAGAAGCACACACAAACACAGAAACACACGCACAGAAACACAAACACTCAGAAACACAGACACACAGAAACACACACAACACACAAACAGAAACACACAGACTCACAAACACAGAAACACACACACACACATACACACACACAAACACAGAAAGACACACAAACTCATACACACACACACACACAGAAACACACACACACAGGAACACACACACACAGGAACACACAGACACAAACACAGAAACACACACACAAACACAGAAGCACACATAAATGCACACGCGCGCGCACACACACACACACACACACACACACACACACACACACACACAGAAACACACACAAACACACACACACACACTCACAGACACAGACAGAAAAACACACACATACACACATAAAGACGCACACACACACAGGAAAACACACACTCTCTCACACATACACAGAGAAACACAGACAGACACAGGCACTCAGAAACACACACACACACAGAAACAAACACACACAGAAACACACACACGCACAAACACCCACAGAAACACACACACACACCCACAGAAACACAGACACCTACAGAAACACACACAGACACCGACAGAAACACACTCACACACACACAGAAACACACACTCACAGAAAAATACACAGAAACAGACAGACACAGACACCCACAGAAACAAAAACACACACACACATAATCACGCACGCACACACACACACACACACACACACACACACACATAATCACGCACACACACACTGGCACTCACAGGAACACACACACACTCTCACACACACATACACTCACAGACACAGACAGAGAAACACACACACACACCCAAAGAAACACACACTCTCTCCCTCACACACACAGAAACACACACATACACACAGAAACACATACAGTCGCAGACAGGAACACACTCACACAGGCACCCACAGAAACACACACTCTCTCTCTCACACACACACACAGAAACACACACACACACACACACACAGAAGCACACACAAACACAGAAACACACGCACATAAACACAAACACTCAGAAACACAGACACACAGAAACACACACAACACACACACACAAACAGAAACACACAGACTCACAAACACAGAAACACACACACACAGAGACATGCACACACACATACACACAGAAACACACAAAGGCACAGACACACACAGAAAGAAAAACACACACACACAGACACACACACACAAGAAACAGACGCACAGAAGCACACAAACACCAACATAAACACACACACACAGACAGACACACATGCACAAACACCCACAGAAACACACACACACACACACACACCCACAGAAACACAGACCCCCACAGAAACACACACACAGACACCAACAGAAACACACTCTCACACACACACCCACAGAAGCACACCCACAGAAACAAACACAGTCACAGACAGACACAGACACCCACAGAAACACATAGACACCCACAGACACAAACACACACACACACACACACACACACACACACACAGACACCCACAAAAACACACACATAGACACTGACAGAAACGTACTCTCTCAAACACACACAGAAACACA
>NC_081404.1:8282293-8284793 GCF_030684315.1 Stegostoma tigrinum | reverse complement strand
ATTACACACACACAAAAGAAACACACAGACACCAACAGAAACACACACACACACACATACACGCACAAACACCCACAGAAACACACACACACACCCACAGAAACACACACACTCTCCCTCACAAACACACAGAAACACACACAAACACATACATACACACAGAAACACATACAGTCACAGACAGGAACACACACACACAGAAACACACACTGTCTCTCTCTCACACACACACACAGAAACACACACACACACACACACACACACACACAAAGACACAAACACAGACAGACACACAGAAACACACTCAAAAACATACACACACACACATAATCACGCACACACACACTGGCACTCACAGGAACACACACTCTCACACACACATACACTCAAAGACACACACACACACACACACACACACACACACACACACAGGAACACACACACACACAAACACAGAAGCACACACAGAAACACACTCAAAAACATACACACACACACATAATCACGCACACACACACTGGCACTCACAGGAACACACACTCTCACACACACATGCACTCAAAGACACAGACAGACAAACACACACACACACACACACACACACACACACACAAAGAGGCACACACACAGGAACACACACATTCTCTCACACATACACAGAGAACCACAGACAGACACAGACACACAGAAACACACACACACACACACACAGAAACACACATACACACACACACACACACACAGAAACACACACACACAAGCACAGAATCACACACAGACACACAAACACACACACAGAAGTGCCCACGCGTACACACACACACACACACACAGAAACAGACACACGCACACAGAAACACACACACATAAACACACACACACAGAAACACAGACACACACACAACACAACACAAACAGAAACACACAGACTCACAAACACAGAAACGCACACACACAGAGGCATGCACACTCATGCACACACAGAAACACACAAAGGCACACACACACACACACAGAAATAAAAACACACACACACAGACACACACACACACACACACACACACACACACACACAGAAACACACACACACAAAAACACAGAAGCGCACACACACACACAGACAAAAACACGCAGACACACACACACACACACACACAGAAACACACACACACAAGCACAGAATCACACACAGACACACAGAAACACACACACAGAAGTACGCACGCGTACACACACACACACACAGAAACACAGACACACGCACACAGAAACACACGCACATAAACACACACACACAGAAACACAGACACACACACAACACAACACAAACAGAAACACACAGACTCACAAACACAGAAACGCACACACACAGAAGCATGCACACTCATGCACACACAGAAACACACAAAGGCACAGACACACACACACAGAAATAAAAACACACACACACAGACACACACACACACACAGAAACACACACACACAAAAACACAGAAGCGCACACACACACACAGACAAAAACACACACACACACACACACAAAGACACACAAATGCACAAACACCCACAGAAACACACACACACCCACAGAAACACACACTCTCTCCCTCACACACACACAGAAACGCACACAAACACATACATACACACAGAAACACATACAGTCGCATACACACAGAAACACACACACACACACAGGAACACACACACACGCACGCACGCACACACACACACACACACACACACACACACACACACAGGAACACACACACAAACACAGAAACACACACACACACAATCACAGAAGCACACACACACACGCACACACACACAGACAAAAACACACACACACACACACACACACACACACAGACACACACAGAAACACACACACGCACACACATAATCACGCACACACACACTGGCACTCACAGGAACACACTTTCTCACACACGCACATATTCTCTCACACATACACAGGGAAACACAGACAGACACAGACACACAGAAACACACACACACACACACACAAGCACAAAATCACACACAGACACACAAACACACACACAGAAGTGCGCATGCGTATACACACACACACGCACACACACACAGAAACACAGACACACGCACACAGAAACACACGCACATAAACACACAGAAACACACAAACAGAAACACACAGACTCACAAACACAGAAACGCACACACACAGAGGCATGCACACTCATGCACACACAGAAACACACAAAGGCACAGACACACACACACAGAAATAAAAACACACACACACACACACACACACACAGAAACACACACACACAAAAACACAGAAGCGCACACACACACACAGACAAAAACACACACACACACACACACAAAGACACACAAATGCACAAACACCCACAGAAACACACACACACCCACAGAAACACACACTCTCTCCCTCACACACACACACAGAAACGCACACAAACACATACATACACACAGAAACACATAC
>NC_081404.1:8244793-8249793 GCF_030684315.1 Stegostoma tigrinum | reverse complement strand
CAGAAAGACACACAGCACACACACACACAGAAACATACACAGACACACACATAAACAGACACACACACAGGAACACACACACTCTCTCTCTCTCACATACACAGAGAAACACAAACACACACAGAAACACAAGATAGAAAACAACAGGCACACACAGAAACACACACACAAACACACACAGAAAAAAACACACACACACACTCACTCACACACACAGAAACACTCACACACAGAAACACACATAGACACACACACAGGAACACACACACACAGAAACACACACACAGAAACACACACACACACACACAGAAACACACATACACTCACAGACACACACAGAGAAACACACACACACAGAGAAACACACACACAGACAAACACAAACACACACACAGAAACACAAACACACACACACAGAAACACACACACACACACAGAGCAACACAGACACCCACAGAAACACACACAAACACAGAAACAGACAGACAGACAGACACACACACACAGAAAGACACACAACACACACACACACACAGAAACATACACAGATACACACATAAACATACACAGATACACACATAAACAGACACACACACAGGATCACACACACTCTCTCTCCCTCACATACACATAGAAACACAAACACACACAGAAACACACAGATAGAAAACAACAGACACACAGAAACAGGCACACACAGAAACACACACACAAACACACACACACACAGAAACACACACACACAAACACACACACACACAGAAACACACACACAATGAACACAGAAACACAGACACAAACACAGAAACACAGAAACACACACAGGCTCTCACACACAAACACACACACACACAGAAACACACACTCACACAGAAACACACACACATACAGAAACAAGCACATATAAACACACACACACACACACACACACACACACACACACACACACACACACACACACACAGACACACACAGAAAGACACACACACAGGAACACACACTCTCTCTCACATACGCAGAGAAACACAGACACACACACACACAGCAACACAGACACCCACAGAAACACACACAAACACAGAAACAGACACACACACACACACAGAACGACGCACGACACACACAGAAACACAGAAACATACAGAGAACAACACATACACACACACAAAGAAACGTACACAGATAAACAGACACACACACACACACACACACACACACAGGAACACACACACACATACACACACACAGAGCAACACAGACACCCACAGAAACACACACAAACACAGAAACAGACAGACACACACACACAGAAAGACACACAGCACACACACACACAGAAACATACACAGACACACACATAAACAGACACACACACAGGAACACACACACTCTCTCTCTCTCACATACACAGAGAAACACAAACACACACAGAAACACAAGATAGAAAACAACAGGCACACACAGAAACACACACACAAACACAAACACACACAGAAAAAAACACACACACACACTCACTCACACACACAGAAACACTCACACACAGAAACACACATAGACACACACACAGGAACACACACACACAGAAACACACACACAGAAACACACACACACACACACACAGAAACACACATACACTCACAGACACACACAGAGAAACACACACACACACACAGAGAAACACACACACAGACAAACACAAACACACACACAGAAACACAAACACACACACACAGAAACACACACACACACACACAGAGCAACACAGACACCCACAGAAACACACACAAACACAGAAACAGACAGACAGACAGACACACACACACAGAAAGACACACAACACACACACACACACAGAAACATACACAGATACACACATAAACATACACAGATACACACATAAACAGACACACACACAGGATCACACACACTCTCTCTCCCTCACATACACATAGAAACACAAACACACACAGAAACACACAGATAGAAAACAACAGACACACAGAAACAGGCACACACAGAAACACACACACAAACACACACACACACAGAAACACACACACACAAACACACACACACAGAAACACACACACAATGAACACAGAAACACAGACACAAACACAGAAACACACAAACACACACAGGCTCTCACACACAAACACAAACACACACACACACAGAAACACACACTCACACAGAAACACACACACATACAGAAACAAGCACATATAAACACACACACACACACACACACACACACAGAAACACATAAACACGCACACACACACACACACACACACAGGAACACACAGAAACACACACAGACACACACACACATAAAAAACCTCTCTCTCTCTCACACACACACACACACAGAAAAAACCTCTCTCACACACACACAGAAACACACACAGGCTCTCACACACAAACACAAACACACACACACAGACACACAGAAACACAAACACACACACAGACACACACACACACACAAGCACAAAATCACACACAGACACACAAACACACACACAGAAGTGCGAATGCGTATACACACACACACGGAAACACAGACACACGCACACAGAAACACACGCACATAATGTGTGTGCTTCTGTGATTGTGTGTGTGTGTCTCATTCAGAAGGTCAGGAGGAATGGGATACTCATTCAGAAGGTCAGGAGGAATGGGATACAGGGGAACTTAGCTGCTTGGATACAGAATTGGCTGGCCAACAGAAGACAGCGAGTGGTAGTAGAAGGAAAATATTCTGCCTGGAAGTCAGTGGTGAGTGGGGTTCCACAGGGCTCTGTCCTTGGGCCTCTACTGTTTGTAATTTTTATTAATGACTTGGACGAGGGAATTGAAGGATGGGTCAGCAAGTTTGCAGACGACACAAAGGTCGGAGGTGTCGTTGACAGTGTAGAGGGCTGTTGTAGGCTGCAGCGGGACATTGACAGGATGCAGAGATGGGCTGAGAGGTGGCAGATGGAGTTCAACCTGGATAAATGCGAGGTGATGCATTTTGGAAGGTCGAATTTGAAAGCTGAGTACAGGATTAAGGATAGGATTCTTGGCAGCGTGGAGGAACAGAGGGATCTTGGTGTGCAGATACATAGATCCCTTAAAATGGCCACCCAAGTGGACAGGGTTGTTAAGAAAGCATATGGTGTTTTGGCTTTCATTAACAGGGGGATTGAGTTTAAGAGTCGTGAGATCTTGTTGCAGCTCTATAAAACTTTGGTTAGACCGCACTTGGAATACTGCGTCCAGTTCTGGGCGCCCTATTATAGGAAAGATGTGGATGCTTTGGAGAGGGTTCAGAGGAGGTTTACCAGGATGCTGCCTGGACTGGAGGGCTTATCTTATGAAGAGAGGTTGACTGAGCTCGGTCTCTTTTCATTGGAGAAAAGGAGGAGGAGAGGGGACCTAATTGAGGTATACAAGATAATGAGAGGCATAGATAGAGTCGATAGCCAGAGACTATTTCCCAGGGCAGAAATGGCTAGCACGAGGGATCATAGTTTTAAGCTGGTTGGTGGAAAGTATAGAGGGGATGTCAGAGGCAGGTTCTTTACGCAGAGAGTTGTGAGAGCATGGAATGCGTTGCCAGCAGCAGTTGTGGAAGCAAGGTCATTGGGGTCATTTAAGAGACTGCTGGACATGCATATGGTCACAGAAATTTGAGGGTGCATCCATGAGGATCAATGGTCGGCACAACATTGTGGGCTGAAGGGCCTGTTCTGTGCTGTACTGTTCTATGTTCTATGTTCTATGTTCTATAAACACACAGAAACACAGACAGACACACAAACAGAAACACACAGACTCACAAACACAGAAACGCACACACACAGAGGCTTGCACACTCATGCACACACAGAAACACACAAAGGCACAGACACACACACACACACACACACACACAACAAAACACACGCACAGAAACGCAAACACACACACGCACATAACCACACACACAATTCAGAAACACTCACACACGCACACACACACACACACACACACACAGAAACACACACACGCACACACACAATCACGCACACACACACTGGCACTCACAGGAACACACTTTCTCACACACACACATACACTCACAGACACAGAGAAACATACACACACAGGAACACACACATTCTCTCACACATACACAGAGAAACACAGACACACAGAAACACACACACACACACACACACACACACACACAGAAACACACACACACAAGCAGAGAATCACACACAGACACACAAACACACACACAGAAGTGCGCATGCGTATACACACACACACACGCACACACACAGAAACTCACGTACATAAACACACACAGAAACACACACACACACACATAATCACGCACACACACACACACACACACAGAGAAACACATAAACACGCACACACACACACACACACACACACACACACACAGGAACACACAGAAACACACACAGACACACACACACATAAAAAACCTCTCTCTCTCTCACACACACACACACAGAAAAAACCTCTCACACACACACACAGAAACACACACAGGCTCTCACACACAAACACAAACACACACACACAGACACACAGAAACACAAACACACACACAGACACACACACACACACAAGCACAAAATCACACACAGACACACAAACACACACACAGAAGTGCGCATGCGTACACACACACACACGCACACACACACAGAAACACAGACACACGCACACAGAAACACACGCACATAAACACACAGAAACACAGACACACACACAAACAGAAACACACAGACTCACAAACACAGAAACGCACACACACAGAGGCATGCACACTCACACACAGAAACACACAAAGGCACAGACACACACACACACACACACACACACACACACACACACACACACACACACACACACACACATAAACACACACACAATTCAGAAACACTCACACACGCACAGATCCATACACACACAAACACACACAGGAACAC
>NC_081404.1:8209793-8212293 GCF_030684315.1 Stegostoma tigrinum | reverse complement strand
CACACACACAATGACACTCACAGAGACACACACACACTCAGAAACACACAAACATAAACACGCACACACACACAGGCACACACACAGCAACACACACACACACAAACACACACATACACAGAGAAACACAGGCACACACACATAAGCACAGAAACACACACACACAGGAACACACACAGAAGCATGCACACGCACACAGGAACACACACACTCATACACAAACAGAGACAAACACACAGACATGCACAGAAACACACATACACACAGGAACACACACACAGAAACACACACACAGAAACACACACACACACCCACACACACACACACACACACACAGAAACACACACATAAACACACACAGGAACACACACACGAACACACACATGAACACACACTCTCTTACATACACAAGGACACACACACAGAAACACACAACACAGAAACACACATACACAGACATACAGAAACATGCACATATAAACACACAGACACACACACATAAACACGCACACACACAGGAACACACACACTCAAACACACACATACCCACACACACACACAGAAACACACACACATACAGAAACACACACACACACAGACAGACACTCAGATAAACACACAAACACACACACACACACACACACAGACAAACTCAGAAACAAGTGCGCGCAAACGCACATAAACATGCACACACACAGCGAAACAAACACACACACACACGCACAGCGAAACAAACACACACACACAATGAAAGACACACAGAAACACACACACACACACACACAGGCACACACAGAAACACACACAGCAACACACACACAGAAACATACACACACAAACACACACCCATACACTCACAGACACACACACGCACGCGCACACACACGCAGGCGCACGCGCACACACACACACACACACACACACACACACACACACACAGAAAGACACACACACACAGGAACACACACTCTCTCTCACATACGCAGAGAAACACAGACAGATACACACACAGCAGCACAGACACCCACAGAAACACACACAAACACAGAAACAGACACACACACACACAGAAAGATGCACGACACACACACAAACACAGAGAAACATACAGAGAACAACACATACACACACACAAAGAAACGTACACAGATAAACAGACACACACAGCTACCTACTAACCTCATCCCACCTGCTTGACCTGTCCGTCTTCCCTGGACTGAGCTATCCCCTCCCTACCTCCCCACCCACACCTTCTCCACCTATCTTCTTTACTCTCCATCTTCGGTCCGCCTCCCCCTCTCTCCCTATTTATTCCAGTTCCCTCCCCCCATCCCCCTCTCTGATGAAGGGTCTAGGCCCGAAACGTCAGCTTTTGTGCTCCTGAGATGCTGCTTGGCCTGCTGTGTTCATCCAGCCTCACATTTTATTATCTTGGAATCTCCAGCATCTGCAGTTCCCATTATCTCTCACACACACACAGGAACACACACACACACACACACACACACACACACACACACACAGACACACACGCGCACACACAGAGCAACACAGACACCCACAGAAACACACACAAACACAGAAACAGACAGACACACACACAAACACACACACACTCACAGAAAGACACACAACACACACAGGAACACACACACACACAGAAACATACACAGACACACACATAAACAGACACACACACAGGAACACACACACACTCTCTCTCTCACATACACAGAGAAACACAAACGCACACAGAAACACACAGATAGAAAACAACAGGCACACAGAAACAGGCACACACAGAAACACACACACACAAACACAAACAGACACAGAAAAAAAAACACACACAGAAACACTCACACACAGAAACACACATACAGACACACACACAGAAACACACACAGAAACACACATACACTCACAGACACACACAGAGAAACACACACACACAGAGAAACACACACACAGACAAACACAAACACACACACACAGAAACACACACAGAGAGAAACACACACACAGAAACACACACACACACACACACACAGAAACACACACACACACTCTCTCTCACACACACACACAACCACATGCACACACTGAAACAGAAACACACACACACAGACACACATACACACACACAAACATGTACATACACACACATAATCACGCACACACACACTAGCACACACAGGAACACACACAC
Organism: Stegostoma tigrinum; assembly: GCF_030684315.1. Lineage (NCBI taxonomy): Eukaryota > Metazoa > Chordata > Chondrichthyes > Orectolobiformes > Stegostomatidae > Stegostoma > Stegostoma tigrinum. The sequence continues at coordinate 8,210,084 of NC_081404.1, read as the reverse complement.
ACACAAACACACACACATACACTCACAGACACACACACAGAAACACACACACACACGCACGCAAGCGCACACACACAGAAACACACATACACTCACAGACACACACAGAGAAACACACACACACAGAGAAACACACACACAGACAAACACAAACACACACACACAGAAACACACACAGAGAGAAACACACACACAGAAACACACACACACACACACACACACACAGAAACACACACACACACACTCTCTCTCTCACACACACACACAACCACATGCACACACTGAAACAGA
>NC_081404.1:8192293-8194793 GCF_030684315.1 Stegostoma tigrinum | reverse complement strand
CAGACAGACACACACACACGGAAACACACAAACATAAACAGACACACGCACACACTGGAACACACACACTCTCTCTCGTACATACACAGAGAAACACAGACAGACACACACAGAAACACAAACACACACAGAAAAAAACACACACACATACACAAACACACGCACAGAAACACTCACACACAGAATCACACATACAGACACACACACACAGGAACACACACACACAGAAACACACATACACTCACAGACACACAGAGAAACACACACACACAGAGAAACACACACACAGACAAACACAAACACACACACACGAAGAAACACAAACACACACACAGAAACACACACACACTCTCTCTCTCACACACACATAAACACACGCACACACTGAAACACACACAAACACACACAGACACACATACACACACACAAACACATACATACATATACATAATCACGCGCACACACACTAGCACACGCAGGAACGCACACACACACAAACACACACACATACACACACACAGAAACACACACACACGCACGCGCGCACACACACACACACACACACACACACACACACACACACACAGACACACACACAGACACACACACACAGAAAGACAGAAAGACACACACACAGGAACACACACTCTCTCTCACATACGCAGAGAAACACAGACAGACACACACACAGCAACACAGACACCCACAGAAACACACACAAACACAGAAACAGACACACGCACACACAGAAAGACGCACGACACACACACAAACACAGATAAACATACAGAGAACAACACATACACACACACACAAAGAAACGTACACAGATAAACAGACACACACAGGAACACACACACTCAAACACACACACCCACACACACAGAAACATACACAGACACACACATAAACAGACACACACAGAAACTCACACACTCTCTCTCTCACATACACAGAGAAACACAAACACACAGAAAGAAAACAACAGACACACAGGAACACTCACACAGAAACACACACACAATGAACACAGAAACACAGACACAAACACAGAAACACACACACACACACACACACACACACACACACGGAAACACACAAACATAAACAGACACACACACACAGGAACACACACACTCTCTCTTACATACACAGAGAAACACAAAAACACACAGAAACACAAACACACACAGAAAAAAACACACACACACAGAAACACACACACAGAAACACACATACAGACACACACACAGGAACACACACACACAGAAACACACATACACTCACAGAGAAACACACACACACAGAGAAACACACACAGACAAACACAAACACACACACAGAAACACACACACACACACACACACACACAGGAACACTCACACACACACACAGAAACACAAACACACACGCACACACACAAACATACACACACACAGAAACACAAATACACACACACACCCAGAAACACAAATACACACACACACCCAGAAACACACACAGACACACACAGAAACACACACACACAGAAACACACACACACAGAAACACACACCAACAGAAACACACAGAAACACACACTCACACACACACACACTCCGCAACACAGACACCCACAGAAACACACACAAACACAGAAACAGACACACAAACACACACACAGACACACAACACACACACAGAGAAACATACACAGACACACACACACGGAAACACACAAACATAAACAGACACACGCACACACAGGAACACACACACTCTCTCTCGTACATACACAGAGAAACACAGACAGACACACACAGAAACACAAACACACACAGAAAAAACACACACACACACACACACACACAAACACACGCACAGAAACACTCACACACAGAAACACACATACAGACACACACACACAGGAACACACACACACAGAAACACACATACACTCACAGACACACAGAGAAACACACACACACACAGAAACACACACACACAGAAACACACACACACAGAAACACACACCAACAGAAACACACAGAAACACACACTCACACACACACACACTCCGCAACACAGACACCCACAGAAACACACACAAACACAGAAACAGACACACAAACACACACACAGACACACAACACACACACAGAGAAACATACACAGACAGACACACACACACGGAAACACACAAACATAAACAGACACACGCACACACAGGAACACACACACTCTCTCTCGTACATACACAGAGAAACACAGACAGACACACACAGAAACACAAACACACACAGAAAAAACACACACACACACACACACACACAAACACACGCACAGAAACACTCACACACAGAAACACACATACAGACACACACACACAGGAACACACACACACAGAAACACACATACACTCACAGACACACAGAGAAACACACACACACAGAGAAACACACACACAGACAAACACAAACACACACACACAAAGAAACACAAACACACACACAGAAACACA
>NC_081404.1:8184793-8187293 GCF_030684315.1 Stegostoma tigrinum | reverse complement strand
GACAGACACTCAGATAAACACACAAACACACACACACACACACACACACGGACAAACTCAGAAACAAGTGCGCGCAAACGCACATAAACATGCACACACACAGCGAAACAAACACACACACACACGCACAGCGAAACAAACACACACACACACGCACAGCGAAACAAACACACACACACAATGAAAGACACACAGAAACACACACACACACACACACAGGCACACACAGAAACACACACAGCAACACACACACAGAAACATACACACACAAACACACACCCATACACTCACAGACACACACACGCACGCGCACACACACGCAGGCGCACGCGCACACACACACACACACACACACACACACACACACACACACACACACAGAAAGACACACACACACAGGAACACACACTCTCTCTCACATACGCAGAGAAACACAGACAGATACACACACAGCAGCACAGACACCCACAGAAACACACACAAACACAGAAACAGACACACACACACACAGAAAGATGCACGACACACACACAAACACAGAGAAACATACAGAGAACAACACATACACACACACAAAGAAACGTACACAGATAAACAGACACACACAGCTACCTACTAACCTCATCCCACCTGCTTGACCTGTCCGTCTTCCCTGGACTGAGCTATCCCCTCCCTACCTCCCCACCCACACCTTCTCCACCTATCTTCTTTTCTCTCCATCTTCGGTCCGCCTCCCCCTCTCTCCCTATTTATTCCAGTTCCCTCCCCCCATCCCCCTCTCTGATGAAGGGTCTAGGCCCGAAACGTCAGCTTTTGTGCTCCTGAGATGCTGCTTGGCCTGCTGTGTTCATCCAGCCTCACATTTTATTATCTTGGAATCTCCAGCATCTGCAGTTCCCATTATCTCTCACACACACACAGGAACACACACACACACACACACACACACACACACACACACACAGACACACACGCGCACACACAGAGCAACACAGACACCCACAGAAACACACACAAACACAGAAACAGACAGACACACACACAAACACACACACACTCACAGAAAGACACACAACACACACACAGGAACACACACACACACAGAAACATACACAGACACACACATAAACAGACACACACACAGGAACACACACACTCTCTCTCTCTCACATACACAGAGAAACACAAACGCACACAGAAACACACAGATAGAAAACAACAGGCACACAGAGAAACACACACACACAAACACAAACAGACACAGAAAAAAAAACACACACACAGAAACACACATACAGACACACACACAGAAACACACACACACACACACACACAGAAACACACATACACTCACAGACACACACAGAGAAACACACACACACAGAGAAACACACACACAGAAAAACACAAACACACACACACAGAAACACACACAGAGAGAAACACACACACAGAAACACACACACACACACACACACACACAGAAACACACACACACACACACTCTCTCTCACACACACACACAACCACATGCACACACTGAAACAGAAACACACACACACAGACACACATACACACACACAAACATGTACATACACACACATAATCACGCACACACACACTAGCACACACAGGAACACACACACACACAAACACACACACATACACTCACAGACACACACACAGAAACACACACACACACGCACGCAAGCGCACACACACGCGCACACAGACACACACAGAAAGACACACACACAGGAACACACACTCTCTCTCACATACGCAGAGAAACACAGACACACACACACACACACAGCAACACAGACACCCACAGAAACACACACAAACACAGAAACAGACACACACACACAAAGACGCACGACACACACGCAAACACAGAGAAACATACAGAGAACAACACATACACACACACACAAAGAAACGTACACAGATAAACAGACACACACTGGAACACACACACAGGAACACACACTCAAACACACACACACACACACACACACACACACACACACACACACAGAAACATACACAGACACACACATAAACAGACACACACACAGGAACACACACACTCTCTCTCTCTCACATACACAGAGAAAGACAAACACACAGAAAGAAAACAACAGACACACAGACACAGGCATACACAGAAACACACACACAGGAACACACACACAATGAACACAGAAACACAGACACAAACACAGAAACACACAAACACACACACACACACACACACACACACACACACACACACACACACGGAAACACACAAACATAAACAGACACACACACAGGAACACACACACTCTCTCACTTACATACACAGAGAAACACAAACACACACAGAAACACAAACACACACAGAAAAAAACACACACACAGAAACACACATACAGACACACACACAGGAACACACACACACAGAAACACACATACAGACACACACACAGGAACACACACACACAGAAACACACAC
>NC_081404.1:8177293-8179793 GCF_030684315.1 Stegostoma tigrinum | reverse complement strand
CACACAGAAAGACGCACGACACACACACAAACACAGATAAACATACAGAGAACAACACATACACACACACACAAAGAAACGTACACAGATAAACAGACACACACAGGAACACACACACTCAAACACACACACACACACACACAGAAACATACACAGACACACACATAAACAGACACACACAGAAACTCACACACTCTCTCTCTCACATACACAGAGAAACACAAACACACAGAAAGAAAACAACAGACACACAGAAACAGGCACACACAGAAACACACACACAATGAACACAGAAACACAGACACAAACACAGAAACACACACACACACACACACACACACACACGGAAACACACAAACATAAACAGACACACACACACAGGAACACACACACTCTCTCTTACATACACAGAGAAACACAAAAACACACAGAAACACAAACACACACAGAAAAAAACACACACACACAGAAACACACACACAGAAACACATACAGACACACACACAGGAACACACACACACAGAAACACACATACACTCACAGAGAAACACACACACACAGAGAAACACACACAGACAAACACAAACACACACACAGAAACACACACACACACACACACACACACACACACACACAGGAACACTCACACACACACACAGAAACACAAACACACACACACACACACACAAACATACACACACACAGAAACACAAATACACACACACACCCAGAAACACACACTCACACACACACACACTCCGCAACACAGACACCCACAGAAACACACACAAACACAGAAACAGATACACAAACACACACACAGACACACAACACACACACAGAGAAACATACACAGACAGACACACACACACGGAAACACACAAACATAAACAGACACACGCACACACAGGAACACACACACTCTCTCTCGTACATACACAGAGAAACACAGACAGACACACACAGAAACACAAACACACACTGAAAAAACACACACATACACACACACACACACAAACACACGCACAGAAACACTCACACACAGAAACACACATACAGACACACACACACAGGAACACACACACACAGAAACACACATACACTCACAGACACACAGAGAAACACACACACACACAGAAACACACACACACAGAAACACACACACACAGAAACACACACCAACAGAAACACACAGAAATACACACTCACACACACACACACTCCGCAACACAGACACCCACAGAAACACACACAAACACAGAAACAGACACACAAACACACACACAGACACACAACACACACACAGAGAAACATACACTGACAGACACACACACACGGAAACACACAAACATAAACAGACACACGCACACACAGGAACACACACACTCTCTCTCGTACATACACAGAGAAACACAGACAGACACACACAGAAACACAAACAGAAAAAACACACACACACAGACACACACAAACACACGCACAGAAACACTCACACACAGAAACACACATACAGACACACACACACAGGAACACACACACACAGAAACACACATACACTCACAGACACACAGAGAAACACACACACACAGAGAAACACACACACAGACAAACACAAACACACACACACAAAGAAACACAAACACACACACAGAAACACACACACTCTCTCTCTCACACACACACATAAACACACGCACACACTGAAACACACACAAACACACACAGACACACATACACACACACAAACACATACATACATACACATAATCACGCGCACACACACTAGCACACGCAGGAACGCACACACACACAAACACACACACATACACTCACAGACACACACACAGAAACACACACACACACGCACGCGCACACACACACACACACAGACACACACACACAGAAAGACACACACACACAGGAACACACACTCTCTCTCACATACGCAGAGAAACACAGACAGACACACACACAGCAACACAGACACCCACAGAAACACACACAAACACAGAAACAGACAGACACACACACAGAAAGACGCACGACACACACACAAACACAGAGAAACATACAGAGAACAACACATACACACACACACAAAGAAACGTACACAGATAAACAGACACACACAGGAACACACACACTCAAACACACACACACACACACACACACAGAAACATACACAGACACACACATAAACAGACACACACAGAAACACACACACTCTCTCTCTCACATACACAGAGAAACACAAACACACAGAAAGAAAACAACAGACACACAGAAACAGGCACACACAGAAACACACACACAATGAACACAGAAACACAGACACAAACACAGAAACACACAAACACACACACACACACACACACACACACGGAAACACACAAACATAAACAGACACACACACACAGGAACACACACACTCTCTCTCTTACATACACAGAGAAACACAAACACACACAGAAACACAAACACACACAGAAAAAAACACACA
>NC_081404.1:8164793-8167293 GCF_030684315.1 Stegostoma tigrinum | reverse complement strand
CACACACACACACACACAAACACACGCACAGAAACACTCACACACAGAAACACACATACAGACACACACACACAGGAACACACACACACAGAAACACACATACACTCACAGACACACAGAGAAACACACACACACAGAGAAACACACACACAGACAAACACAAACACACACACACAAAGAAACACAAACACACACACAGAAACACACACACTCTCTCTCTCTCACACACACATAAACACACGCACACACTGAAACACACACAAACAAACACAGACACACAAACACATACATACATACACATAATCACGCGCACACACACTAGCACACGCAGGAACGCACACACACACAAACACACACACATACACTCACAGACACACACACAGAAACACACACACACACGCACGCGCGCACACACACACACACACACACAGACACACACACACACAGAAAGACACACACACACAGGAACACACACTCTCTCTCACATACGCAGAGAAACACAGACAGACACACACACAGCAACACAGACACCCACAGAAACACACACAAACACAGAAACAGACAGACACACACACAGAAAGACGCACGACACACACACAAACACAGAGAAACATACAGAGAACAACACATACACACACACACAAAGAAACGTACACAGATAAACAGACACACACAGGAACACACACACTCAAACACACACACACACACACACACACATAAACAGACACACACAGAAACACACACACTCTCTCTCTCACATACACAGAGAAACACAAACACACAGAAAGAAAACAACAGACACACAGAAACAGGCACACACAGAAACACACACACAATGAACACAGAAACACAGACACAAACACAGAAACACACACACACACACACACACACACACGGAAACACACAAACATAAACAGACACACACACACAGGAACACACACACTCTCTCTTACATACACAGAGAAACACAAAAACACACAGAAACACAAACACACACAGAAAAAAACACACACACACAGAAACACACACACAGAAACACACATACAGACACACACACAGGAACACACACACACAGAAACACACATACACTCACAGAGAAACACACACACACAGAGAAACACACACAGACAAACACAAACACACACACAGAAACACACACACACACACACACACACACACACACAGGAACACTCACACACACACACAGAAACACAAACACACACACACACACACAAACATACACACACACAGAAACACAAATACACACACACACCCAGAAACACAAATACACACACACACCCAGAAACACACACAGACACACACAGAAACACACACACACAGAAACACACACACACAGAAACACACACACACAGAAACACACACACACAGAAACACACACCAACAGAAACACACAGAAACACACACTCACACACACACTCCGCAACACAGACACCCACAGAAACACACACAAACACAGAAACAGACACACAAACACACACACAGACACACAACACACACACAGAGAAACATACACAGACAGACACACACACACGGAAACACACAAACATAAACAGACACACACACACACAGGAACACACACACTCTCTCTCGTACATACACAGAGAAACACAGACAGACACACACAGAAACACAAACACACACAGAAAAAAAACACACACACACACACACACAAACACACGCACAGAAACACTCACACACAGAAACACACATACAGACACACACACACAGGAACACACACACACAGAAACACACATACACTCACAGACACACAGAGAAACACACACACACACAGAAACACACACACACAGAAACACACACACACAGAAACACACACCAACAGAAACACACAGAAACACACACTCACACACACACACACACTCCGCAACACAGACACCCACAGAAACACACACAAACACAGAAACAGACACACAAACACACACACAGACACACAACACACACACAGAGAAACATACACAGACAGACACACACACACGGAAACACACAAACATAAACAGACACACGCACACACAGGAACACACACACTCTCTCTCGTACATACACAGAGAAACACAGACAGACACACACAGAAACACAAACACACACAGAAAAAACACACACACACACACACACACACAAACACACGCACAGAAACACTCACACACAGAAACACACATACAGACACACACACACAGGAACACACACACACAGAAACACACATACACTCACAGACACACAGAGAAACACACACACACAGAGAAACACACACACAGACAAACACAAACACACACACACAAAGAAACACAAACACACACACAGAAACACACACACTCTCTCTCTCTCACACACACATAAACACACGCACACACTGAAACACACACAAACACACACAGACACACATACACACACACAAACACATACATACATACACATAATCACGCGCACACACTAGCACACGCAGGAACGCACACACACACAAACA
>NC_081404.1:8144793-8147293 GCF_030684315.1 Stegostoma tigrinum | reverse complement strand
CTCTCTCTCTCACATACACAGAGAAAGACAAACACACAGAAAGAAAACAACAGACACACAGAAACAGGCATACACAGAAACACACACACAGGAACACACACACAATGAACACAGAAACACAGACACAAACACAGAAACACACAAACACACACACACACACACGGAAACACACAAACATAAACAGACACACACACAGGAACACACACACTCTCTCTCTTACATACACAGAGAAACACAAACACACACAGAAACACAAACACACACAGAAAAAACACACACACAGAAACACACACACAGAAACACACATACAGACACACACACAGGAACACACACACACACACACACAGAAACACACATACACTCACAGACACACACAGAGAAACACACACACACAGAGAAACACACACACAGACAAACACAAACACACACACACAGAGAAACACACACACAGAAACACACACACACACACACACAGAAACACACACACACACACTCTCTCTCACACACACACACAACCACACGCACACACTGAAACAGAAACACACACACACAGACACACATACACACACACAAACATGTACATACATACACATAATCACGCACACACACACTAGCACACACAGGAACACACACACACACAAACACACACACATACACTCACAGACACACACACATACACTCACAGACACACACACAGAAACACACACACACACGCACACACACGCGCACACAGACACACACAGAAAGACACACACACAGGAACACACACTCTCTCTCACATACGCAGAGAAACACAGACACACACACACACACAGCAACACAGACACCCACAGAAACACACACAAACACAGAAACAGACACACACACACACACAAAGACGCACGACACACACACAAACACAGAGAAACATACAGAGAACAACACTTACACACACACACAAAGAAACGTACACAGATAAACAGACACACACTGGAACACACACACAGGAACACACACACTCAAACACACACACACACACACACACACACACAGAAACATACACAGACACACACATAAACAGACACACACACAGGAACACACACACTCTCTCTCTCTCACATACACAGAGAAACACAAACACAGAAAGAAAACAACAGACACACAGAAACAGGCATACACAGAAACACACACACAGGAACACACACACAATGAACACAGAAACACAGACACAAACACAGAAACACACAAACACACACACACACACACACACACACACACACACACACACACACACGGAAACACACAAACATAAACAGACACACACACAGGAACACACACACTCTCTCTCTTACATACACAGAGAAACACAAACACACACAGAAACACAAACACACACAGAAAAAACACACACACAGAAACACACACACAGAAACACACATACAGACACACACACAGGAACACACACACACAGAAACACACATACAGACACACACACAGAAACACACATACACTCACAGAGAAACACACACACACAGAGAAACACACACAGACAAACACAAACACACACACACACACACACACAGACACACACACTCTCTCTCACTCTCACACACACACAAACGCACGCACACACTGAAACACACACAAACCCACACAGACACACATACACACACACAAACACATACATACATACACATAATCACGCGCACACACACTAGCACACACAGGAACGCACACACACACAAACACACACACACACACAGAAACACACACACACACGCACGTGCACACACACACACACACACACACAGAAAGACACACACACAGGAACACACACTCTCTCTCACATACGCAGAGAAACACAGACAGACACACACACAGCAACACAGACACCCACAGAAACACACACAAACACAGAAACAGACACACACACACACAGAAAGACGCACGACACACACACAAACACAGAGAAACATACAGAGAACAACACATACACACACACACACAAAGAAACGTACACAGATAAACAGACACACACTGGAACACACACACTCAAACACACACACACACACACACACACACACACACACACACACACACACAGACACACACGCGCACACACACACAGACACACACGCGCACACACAGAGCAACACAGACACCCACAGAAACACACACAAACACAGAAACAGACAGACACACACACAAACACACACACACTCACAGAAAGACACACAACACACACACAGGAACACACACACACACAGAAACATACACAGACACACACATAAACAGACACACACACAGGAACACACACACTCTCTCTCTCTCACATACACAGAGAAACACAAACGCACACAGAAACACACAGATAGAAAACAACAGGCACACAGAAACAGGCACACACAGAAACACACACACACACACACACACACACACACACACACACACACACACACACACACACGGAAACACACAAACATAAACAGACACACACACAGGAACACACACACTCTCTCTC
>NC_081404.1:8132293-8134793 GCF_030684315.1 Stegostoma tigrinum | reverse complement strand
AAACACACACACACAGACACACATACACACACACAAACATGTACATACATACACATAATCACGCACACACACACTAGCACACACAGGAACACACACACACACAAACACACACACATACACTCACAGACACACACACAAACACACACACATACACTCACAGACACACACACAGAAACACACACACACACGCACACACACGCGCACACAGACACACACAGAAAGACACACACACAGGAACACACACTCTCTCTCACATACGCAGAGAAACACAGACACACACACACACACACAGCAACACAGACACCCACAGAAACACACACAAACACAGAAACAGACACACACACACACACACACAAAGACGCACGACACACACACAAACACAGAGAAACATACAGAGAACAACACTTACACACACACACAAAGAAACGTACACAGATAAACAGACACACACTGGAACACACACACAGGAACACACACACTCAAACACACACACACACACACACACACACACACACACACACACACACACACACACAGAAACATACACAGACACACACATAAACAGACACACACACAGGAACACACACACTCTCTCTCTCACATACACAGAGAAAGACAAACACACAGAAAGAAAACAACAGACACACAGAAACAGGCATACACAGAAACACACACACAGGAACACACACACAATGAACACAGAAACACAGACACAAACACAGAAACACACAAACACACACACACACACACGGAAACACACAAACATAAACAGACACACACACAGGAACACACACACTCTCTCTCTTACATACACAGAGAAACACAAACACACACAGAAACACAAACACACACAGAAAAAACACACACACAGAAACACACACACAGAAACACACATACAGACACACACACAGGAACACACACACACACACACACACACAGAAACACACATACACTCACAGACACACACAGAGAAACACACACACACACAGAGAAACACACACACAGACAAACACAAACACACACACAGAGAGAAACACACACACAGAAACACACACACACACACACACAGAAACACACACACACACACTCTCTCTCACACACACACACAACCACACGCACACACTGAAACAGAAACACACACACACAGACACACATACACACACACAAACATGTACATACATACACATAATCACGCACACACACACTAGCACACACAGGAACACACACACACACAAACACACACACATACACTCACAGACACACACACATACACTCACAGACACACACACAGAAACACACACACACACGCACACACACGCGCACACAGACACACACAGAAAGACACACACACAGGAACACACACTCTCTCTCACATACGCAGAGAAACACAGACACACACACACACACAGCAACACAGACACCCACAGAAACACACACAAACACAGAAACAGACACACACACACACACAAAGACGCACGACACACACACAAACACAGAGAAACATACAGAGAACAACACTTACACACACACACAAAGAAACGTACACAGATAAACAGACACACACTGGAACACACACACAGGAACACACACACTCAAACACACACACACACACACACACACACACAGAAACATACACAGACACACACATAAACAGACACACACACAGGAACACACACACTCTCTCTCTCTCACATACACAGAGAAACACAAACACACAGAAAGAAAACAACAGACACACAGAAACAGGCATACACAGAAACACACACACAGGAACACACACACAATGAACACAGAAACACAGACACAAACACAGAAACACACAAACACACACACACACACACACACACACACACACACACACACACGGAAACACACAAACATAAACAGACACACACACAGGAACACACACACTCTCTCTCTTACATACACAGAGAAACACAAACACACACAGAAACACAAACACACACAGAAAAAACACACACACAGAAACACACACACAGAAACACACATACAGACACACACACAGGAACACACACACACAGAAACACACATACAGACACACACACAGAAACACACATACACTCACAGAGAAACACACACACACAGAGAAACACACACAGACAAACACAAACACACACACACACACACACACACACAGACACACACACTCTCTCTCACTCTCACACACACACAAACACACGCACACACTGAAACACACACAAACCCACACAGACACACATACACACACACAAACACATACATACATACACATAATCACGCGCACACACACTAGCACACACAGGAACGCACACACACACAAACACACACACACACACAGAAACACACACACACACGCACGTGCACACACACACACACACACACACAGAAAGACACACACACAGGAACACACACTCTCTCTCACATACGCAGAGAAACACAGACAGACACACACACAGCAACACAGACACCCACAGAAACACACACAAACACAGAAACAGAC
>NC_081404.1:8114793-8117293 GCF_030684315.1 Stegostoma tigrinum | reverse complement strand
ACACACACATAAACAGACACACACACAGGAACACACACACACTCTCACTCTCACATACACAGAGAAACACAAACACACACAGAAACACACAGATAGAAAACAACAGACACACAGAAACAGGCACACACAGAAACACACACACAAACAATGAACACAGAAACACAGACACAAACACAGAAACACACAAACACACACACACACACAAACAGACACACACACACACACACACACACACACACAGGAACACGCACACAAACACACAGAAACACACACATACCCACACACACACACACACACACACACAAACACAGAAACACGCACAAACACAGAAACATACACACACCGAGAAACACACACAGACAGACACACAGAAAAACACACAAAAACACAGAAACACACACACACGCACACAGCCACACAAACACACACACAAACACAGAAACACACAAACACATACATACACACACATAATCACGGACACACACACTGGCACTCAGAGGAACACACACACACACTCTAACACACACACATACACTCACAGACACACACAAACACAGACACACACAAACACACACACACAAACACACACACACACAAACACACACAGAGAAACACACAACACACACACAAAGAAACATACACAGACACACATATACACAAACACACAGAAACACACACACATAAACAGGCACACACACAGGGACACACACACTCTCTCTCTTACATACACAGAGAAACACACACACACACACACACACACACACACACACACAGAAACACACACACAGAAAAAAACACAGACACACAGAAACCCTCACACACAGAAACACACATACCGACACACACAAAGAAACACACACAGATAAACAGACACACACACACACACACACACACACACACACACGAACACTCACACACACACACAGAAACACAAACACACACACACAAACATACACACACACAGAAACACAAATACACACACACACCCAGAAACCCACACAGACACACACACACAGAAACACACACCAACAGAAACACACAGAAACACACACTCACACACACACACACTCCGCAACACAGACACCCACAGAAACACACACAAACACAGAAACAGACACACAAACACACACACACAGACACACAACACACACACAGAGAAACATACACAGACAGACACACACACACGGAAACACACAAACATAAACAGACACACGCACACACAGGAACACACACACTCTCTCTCGTACATACACAGAGAAACACAGACAGACACACACAGAAACACAAACACACACAGAAAAAAACACACACACACACACAAACACACGCACAGAAACACACACACAGAAACACACATACATACAGACACACACACACAGGAACACACACACAGAGAAACACACATACACTCACAGACACACACAGAGAAACACACACACACACAGGAACACACACACAGACAAACACAAACACACACACACAAACACAAACACACACACACAAACACACACACACTCTCTCTCTCACACACACATAAACACACGCACACACTGAAACACACACAAACACACACACAAACACATACATACATACACATAATCACGCGCACACACACTAGCACACGCAGGAACACACACACACACAAACACACACACATATACTCACAGACACACACACAGAAACACACACACACACGCACGCGCGCACACACACACACACACACACACACACACACACACACACACACACAGACACACACAGAAAGACACACACACAGGAACACACACTCTCTCTCACATACGCAGAGAAACACAGACAGACACACACACAGCAACACAGACACCCACAGAAACACACACAAACACAGAAACAGACACACACACACACAGAAAGACGCACGACACACACACAAACACAGAGAAACATACAGAGAACAACACATACACACACACACAAAGAAACGTACACAGATAAACAGACACACACACGAACACACACACTCAAACATACACACACACAGAAACATACACAGACACACACATAAACAGACACACACAGAAACACACACACTCTCTCTCTCACATACACACAGAAACACAAACACACAGAAAAAAACACACACACACACACACACAAACACACGCACAGAAACACTCACACACAGAAACACACATACAGACACACACACACAGGAACACACACACACAGAAACACACATACACTCACAGACACACAGAGAAACACACACACACACAGAGAAACACACACACAGACAAACACAAACACACACACACAAAGAAACACAAACACACACACAAACACACACACACTCTCTCTCACACACACACATAAACACACGCACACACTGAAACACACACAAACACACACAGACACACATACACACACACAAACACATACATACATACACATAATCACGCGCACACACACTAGCACACGCAGGAACACACACACACACAAACACACACACATACACTCACAG
>NC_081404.1:8032293-8034793 GCF_030684315.1 Stegostoma tigrinum | reverse complement strand
CACACAGCAACACACACACACACGCTCACACACACATAAACAGAGAAACACAGACACACACACACACACGCACACAGAATCACACACACACACACATAAAAAACCTCACACACAGGCTCACACACACAAACACAAACACACACACAGACACGCGCACACACAGAAACACACACACACAGAAACATACACACAAAAACACACACACACAGAAATACACAGAAACACACACACACACACACACAGAAACACACACATAAACATGCACACAAACACACACACACAGGAACACACACACACACTCTCTTACATACACAAGGACACACACACAGAAACACACATATACACAGAAACACACACACATACAGAAACATGCACATATAAACACACACACACACACACACATCAGACACACACACACAAACACACACAGGCTCTCACAAACAAACACACACACAAACACAAACGCACACACACAGACACATGCACACACAGAAACACACACACACACAGAAACGCACACACACACAGAAACACACACACACAGAAACACACACACACACAGAAACATACACACACACAAAGAAACACACATAAACATGCACACACACACACAGGAACACACACACACTCTCTTACATACACAAGGACACACACAGAAACACACACATACCCACACATACACAGAAACACACACACATACAGAAACATGCACATATAAACACACAGACACACACACAGAAACACACACACATAAACACGTGCACACACTCAAACACACACATACCCACACACACAGACACACAAACACAGAGAGAAACACATACACAGACACCCACACAAACACACACATAAAAAACCTCACACACAGGCTCACACACACAAACACAAACACACACACAGAAACACACACACAGAAACAAACACACACACAAACACACACACACAGACACACAGAAACACACACATAAACATGCACACACACACACACACACACACAAAAAACCTCACTCACAAACACACACAGGCTCACACACACAAACACAAACACACACACAGAAACACACACACAGAGAAACACACGCACACACAGAAACACACACAGAAACACACACACACAGACACACACAGAAACACACACATAAACATACACACACACACACACACACACACACACACACAGGAACACACCCACACAGGAACACACACACACTCTCTTCCATACACAAGGACACACACACACAGAAACACACATATACATAGAAACACACACTCATACACACACATACAGAAACATGCACATATAAACACACAGACACACACACACACACACAGAAAAACACTCAAATGCGCACACACACAGGAACACACACACTCAAACACACACATACCCACACTTACACAAACACACACAGGCTCTCACACACAAACACAAACACACACAAACACAAACACACACACAAACACACACACACACAGAAACACACACACACAGAAACACACACACACACACAGAAACACACACACAGAAACACACACATAAACATGCACACACACACACACACACTCTCTTACATACACAAGGACACACACACAGAAACACACACATTCCCACACATACACAGAAACATACACACACATACAGAAACATGCACATAAAAACACACAGACACACACACACAGGAACACACACACATAAGCACGCACACACACACACAGGAACACACTCAAACACACACACACACACACAGACACACAAACACAGAAACATACACACAGAGAGAAACACACACACAGACAGACACTCAGAAAAACACACACACACCCACACACGCACATGCATAAATACAGAAACACACATCAACACACACACACGCTCACACACAGAAGCACACCAACAAAAACACACACGTACGCACACACACACAGAATCACACACAGATACACACACACACACACAAAACATCTCTCACACCCACGCACACACGCACAGAATCACACACAGACACACACACACAGAAACACACACAGAAACACACACACAGAAACACGCACACACACAGGAACACACACACTCAAACACACACATACCCACACACACACACACACACAGACACACACAGAAACATACACACACACACATAGACAGACACTCAGATAAACACACAAACACACACACACACACGCACAAACACAGAAACAAGTGCGCGCACACACACATAAACATGCACAGACACACAGTGAAACAAACACACACACACACGCACACAATGAAAAGACACACAGAAACACACACACACAGAAACACACAAACATAAACATGCATGCACACACACAGGCACACACAGAAACACACACATCAACACACACACACGCTCACACACAGATACACAGAGAAACACAGACACACACACATAAGCACAGAAACACACACACACACGCACACAGAATCACGCACACACACACACACACACTTAAAAAACCTCACACACAAACACACACA